>NC_047075.1:10683303-10874282 GCF_902459465.1 Asterias rubens | reverse complement strand
TGTTGAACCTGATTAAAATCCAAGTCCGGAGCTTGGCATGGGGATTTGTTCTTAAGTGAGTGCGTGTGTTTTATTAACTTGAAATTTCTTGCACTGCCAGTGTAAAACTAACGCCATTCAACAATCCGTCTGCCCATTTATTATCTTCGGCCCATTGGTGGTACATCGCGGCAGATTGTTTACCTTACAGATGATCAATATTGTTATTGAATGTTTAAAATCTTTTTGAATTTATGCAATTTTTATTTAACTATAAATGTGGAGCATAAACCAAATTAGAACAATGAAAGGTTTTTTTCTTTTTCATTAAAATAAATGTCTTGCCGGTGTTATATAATGCAAAATCACACGCGAACGAGTTTAAAAACATAACATGTTTTGTTTCTAAACGAAATTATAAGTAAAATCTGAATTTCTTACCTCGGAAGCTTTTAAAGACATTTATTTTATTCTAAACAGGCTTCATACTTGACGGGACAAATTTGTCCGTTGTACTTTATTTATTATTAATAAATACCTTGGACGGTTTCAAGTCTCTGTTTGGTCAAAACCCGGTCACGTGTGGGAGTGTTAACGGTGGTATAAAGACCGGCTTTGGAAAATAGCGAATAAGTGGCCACTGAATCAGCATACATAGTGTAAACCTTGCGCGTTGCACTGTATATCGCACGCTTATTTATATCCCTGTAAGTTTCTCTGCAACTTCGCGCACTTACGCTTACGCGCGCTGGAAATGTATAAATTTGGAGTGCGCGCATGTAATGGTTTTGCGCGCGTATAAACTGACGCCCAGCTCATGGGCATTTGAATGCACAAGGAACAGCTATCGTCCAATCATTTGCCTCATTTGACCCCAGTGAAGCCGCTTAACGGATCATTGTTTCAAAGAGTCACTGGTCTCAAAGATCAGTAATGTGATTAACTCACGAAAGAGATTGGAACCATCAAAAGCTCAACTATGGCCCCTGAACATGTCTGGAAGTACCGCCGAGAGAAAAATCACAAGATTTTGACAATTGTAGCCGTTTAATTCGCTGAAAAATGTATTTATTATTTATTATTAGGAATAACAGTGTTCATACCCGGTCTTCACGGCGTGGTAATGACCTTGGTTGGTGGCTGGAGCTGTTAACGGACCGAGCCGGAGGCGAGGTCCGTTAACAGCGCCAGCCACCAACCCGGTCATTACCACGCCGTGAAGATAGGGTACGAACACTGTTATTCCCTAATTAAATCAAGGTGTTGTATTGCATTACATCGATTTAAAACGTCTACCACCAAACGTGGCGGGACTTAGCTCTACACCTGGGTTGTCGTTCAGCAATCTGCCAAAGGAAGAACAAATAAAACGTGTCAAACTTGAATCATACAAAACATTCGTTATTTGGACTTATAGGAACATTGACTAAGTTAAAGGTACACACAAATTGAAAAACTTAGGGTATATAGCCCACACCTTGAAGAGGCCTTCAGGCCTTGTGTGTCTGTCGACTTGCATAAACAACAAAATATAATAATAATAACGTTAGCCCTCTTAAGTTAAACAATGTTTAAAATTTGACTAAAATTACAAACAAAAGACGTTAGTTTTCCACTACTCTGCCTTGTCTTACAGTCATTTTTACTCTGAGTTGGTGTACTGTTACTTGTTTAATAAACACAATTATTTACTGTATTAGCATTTTATTATGAAACAATTGAAATTCGTGTTTGTTTGTATTTTTGTTTGTATTTTTGATGTTTTTTTACTTACTTTTTTTTTTTTTTTTTTTTTTTACGACTAATAACGACTAAGCCAATCATCCAATGTGGTATTATCGAAGAGCCAATTCATTGAATATACTAATACTATTCCATATTATTTTATCTAAAACGAGATATGGCTGGCTTCGTCTAGCGGAAGATATAAAGGTAATTTATAAACATCGGCCTTGTGATAGTTGGTGATAGTCGGCTTACTAACAGTGAGTTAGTGGGCATTGTGTGTTGACATCCATGGTTTATATAAGTCAGTAAGACTTACACATTATGCACAATTGTTTTTAACTTAATAAATATCGGATAGTGTGGTCACTGGACAGAAAATATTCTAACCTTCGACAGTAATTTTTGGCGGGGCTGCCACACCCACAAATATTTTAAGTATGCATCTTTAACATTTACATTTTGGACTTACATTTGGGTAAAATCAGACACACTAAGACCACCGGGCTCGATTTGAACTATCTTGTTTGAAGAAAGCCCCCTTAGAATCAAACAACATAGTTAAAAACTGTTAAGGGTGTCTGTCAAATGTCTATGACGCAGTAACCATTATTTTATTTTATTTTTTTTTTATTTTTTTTTTTCTTTACGCACTTCTGTCATTAGTATAAGGTGAAACGATTCACTGGTGTTTTCAGTTACTCATAAATGGCACCATGACTAAACATTGTACAGAGCAAAGATCATGTATTATTTACTCCAAATAATGATAGCATAAAACCTCACTTGGTAACGATAAATGGGGAGAGGTTGATAGTATAACACATTGTGAGAAACGGCTCCCTCTGAAGTGACGTAGTTTTCGAAAAATAAGTAATTTTCCACGAAATTGATTTCGAGACCTCAGATTTAGAATGTGAGGTCCACACGAAATAAAGCATCTAAAAGCGAACAACTTTATGTGACCAGGGTGTTTTCTTTCATTTTTATCTCGCAATTTCGACGACCAATTGAGCTCAAGTTCTCACAGATTTGTTATTTCAAGAATTATTTTGGAGATACACCAAGTGAGAAGACTGGTCTTTGACACTTACCAATAGTGTCCAGTGTCTTTAACAACTAAGACACTGAATCTTTATAACTTGTACCGCAAACATTACGTTACTATAAAAGTGACACTGCACGGAAACTGCACTGGCTGGTCGAAGCAGCGTTAATATGAACTTAAATATAAACTTCACAAACAGACAGTTTAATACAAGAGATAAATGAATTTTACATTCAAAACATTAAAACTAATAGTTCTTACACTTTAGCTAGTTCGTTGCAGTTTCTAAATGTATCCGTTCGAATTACTTCCAACTTGTTTCTTGCGAAAGATCTGGGGGAAAAGTGGAACAAAATGGTTACTGCGTCGGACATATGACATGTCAACGTGTCTGCTGATGGAGGCCCATTTGTTCGCTTATCAGGTTTAAAAACTGTCAATTATCCCTACATATGACGTCACACTCTCTATCAGCCAACCCCCCACCCCCCCCCCCCGAGGCAAACGATGGATATATTAGATGTTCGCTTAAAATAACAAAACAATAACAAATTTGTATACTAATTTTGGTTTTTACCCATACACCGTTGTGTGTTAGCACTGTATACTCAGTATTTTCCTGAGTCCTGTGAAAAAAAATATCACAGGCATGTTACTCGGGTGGGATTCGAACCCACGACCCTTGCAATTCTAGAGCAGTGTCTTACCAACTAGACTACCGAGATTGCCCGGCAGCTAGAGGCAGTTCGAATCCTATGTTTTGGCAGCGGGTACCTGTTTTCAGAGGACTCGGGAAGGTACTGAGTATACAGTGCTAACACATCGGTGTATGGGTAAAAACCAAAATAATATTCTTTATCCCCGATGCCAATTTAAAATCTATTATATCGTTGCGGTACCCGCTGCCAAAACATAGGATTCGAACTGCCTCTAGCTGCCGGGCAATCTCGGTAGTCTAGTTGGTAAGACACTGCTCTAGAATTGCAAGGGTCGTGGGCTCGAATCCCACCCGAGTAACATGCATATTCTTTTTCCCCGATGCAAATTTAACATCTATTATAGCGCATTACACAATAACCTTCTCATTGCGCTTTACAGCTCCCTGGGGAGTATTCAACTTGGGCAACAGTAACGCTCCAGGGGCCTTCTCAAGTACAATATCAACCTTTACCCTCGCGGGTCTCCATTTATACCCCTGGGTGAAGGGAAGCAATCATGGTAAAATGCATTGCTCAAGGACACAAGTGTCACGACAGGGATTCTAACAAACACACTCCGATGACTTAACCAGCTAAACTTTAAATCGATGCTTAAACACTCGGCTATAATTCAGATGTGCCAAATACCCATTCATATGACGTCACACTCTCTATCAATGCCCTTCTTGAGGCAAAAGCTGGAGATCGATGAACGAAAGTTTTTTTTTTTTGTGAGTTAGAACGAATAGAACGAGTTTAAGGATGTCCATAGACCTTACACAGATACTTGGAACGCGTGCATAAGGCGTGAATGAGGTGCATGCTGGTCTACCTAGCAATCAAGTTTGATCGCCAGCTAGACCAGCATGCAGCCAATTTAACAGTTAACGCTTGCGCAATGGATATTCGCGAAAATGTATTTTTGACAATCTCAAACTAAAACGGCGCCCTCATTGAATCGTTCATGCAAACAGGCAGATAATTTCGCTCGGCCCCAGCGGCCAGTCTATCCAGGACCGCTGGGATGGGCTAATCGCTTGCACAGATTCTTGTTCAGGAAGTACGTCATGCGTACATTACAGTGCATAGAAATGTGGCGCAGTGTGAGTGTGATGCATGATGGGACTGCGCATTATTAAACCAATGACAGTGCATGATACGTTTGCCCATCCCAGCGCCTTTGGTTTAAGCAAGGCGCTGGGGACGAGTGAAGCAGATCATCAGAAGATAGCTTCCATTGGTTGTTGACAACGTGCATGTGACCTGGACATGTAAGCGTGGTGCATGAGCTCTTTACGTACGCAATGTATGGGTAATGTTAGGGGGCACATGAAATGGGCGTGGCTTAATGATGAACACAACCGTTCACCATTATATTGCACCAGGTGAACTGGTCAATCATTTCAACATCATGATTAGTTTGGCAAACAAAAAGTAGATAGGTACTTACACTTTCCATAGTTTTCCGGTTTCCATCATCATTCTTATATCTTGCAACTGGTTATCATAAGCCGACCTTTGAAGAAAAAAACAAAATCAAAACGATGTTGCAACCCGAAAATTAAATCGCTTGTCTGTATGTCAAATCTTATAGAGTGTTTTATCACTCGAAATTTACCATTTTGGTTATAAATGTATTATAATTGTTTTTAAGAAATCGTCACTGGAATGAAAATGAACAATGTTTGTAAGTGGGTCTTTAGATAATTTATGGATTGGCCAACTCTCTTGAAAGAAGTGGACATCTGACAGGACCATTGTTTCTAGAATGCCTCGCTTGATACAAATCCATGGCAGTGTGACCTAAAGGTCCAAAACATAAGTGTTTTCGTTGCAGCCTCTAACATTATAGTTTCGATCCCCCAAAAAAAAACCATTAAAGCAATCGCACAACATCGGTAAACAGTATTGTCCAAAGGCCCACACTTCGTGTATCACAACTTATATATAAAATAACAAACCTGTGAAAGGTTAGGCTCAATCGGTAATCGGAGTCGGGAGAAAATAACGGGAAAACCAACCCTTGTTTCCGCACGTTACGCAGTGTCATGACATGGTTTAAAATAATTCCATTATTCTCATAATCGAGAATTGATAATTGTTTTAAGGTTTTCTCAAAAAGTCAAGCATTTCATGGAATAATATTTCGAGGGAAGTCTTTCACCATTACCTTCTGTAAACCCTGTAAGTTATTTGTAAATCTGTGAAATTTGAATTGTTGTTCTGTTCAGAAAGTGTCCAATGGCTTTAAGCGATTGTGCAACTAACCTCTTTCGGCTGGCTAATTAGCCATTTATTTAGAATTGTCGTACTGCTCTCCCAATAACATTCTTATTGAAATAACATTTCTATTGGAAATATCATAACAATGGATTTGGTTCACTAATTTTAACACTGTGTACATTTTCCAACCGTACAGTACTTCTAAAGATATATCACCAAAAGATGACAGTTTTTTTTAACCGCACGGTATAGGATAGTGGATTATATACTCCACGCGTTCGATGAAATACTACAACAAAACAGGCATCGAGTCAACGAGCAACTGGTCTAGTGAAATAATGAGCTTTAATCCCAAAATGAGACAAAAACGTATTCAACTTACAGAGACCTGAGAGACGGTGGTACTTTAAATGAATTCGAAATAAGATTTCCGGATACACTCCTGAAATTAAAAGAACAAAGTCAAAACAATATTAGATCGTCTTTATGCAAATCATGTCCCCCTCTTCCCTTATCTCGATGTCCCTAAAAAATAAACACTCTCCTCAGTTTACATTTACTACACATATTGGGAAAGCCCGAACAGTTTGGGGCAAACATTATACCCAAAGAACGCCAGCTAAATAACTGTTTACATGGAAAAGATTTAGTTTTCTAATTGCACCCTTCACAAAAAATCTACATTTGCATTGGTTTAGAGCGCGACACATGAAATGTCCTAGTTTTACTAGAAACCTAGACTTTAGCACGATTTAACAAAATATATATATCAGTGCGAGCGGCGTAAGCCGCGAAGCGCTTTTAGCAACTCGTTTTGGGGCCTTTTGTTTTTCTTTACATTTGCCAACGATTTTTGAGGGAGAAAATGTAATGCATAAGGCATTAGCGTGGTGAGTTGCTGGCCAATTTGAAGCCACAATTAGTTGCATGACGTCACAAGAACGTTCGATGCAAATTCGATACATGTCCTCCCACCAAAATCGTGGCAAAGGTAAAGAAAAACATAAAGCTCTAAAACGAGTTGCTAAAGGCGCTTCGCGGCTTACGCCGCTCGCGCTGGTAGTATCTATTCGTGCGTTACATTTTTGGGGTTGTGCGTGCCTTCCGGTGTGCCGCGTGCGCCTTGACTAAAGGCTACTAAAAACCGGCGGCGTTCCTTCGTGACGTACACTTTATACAACGTTATTCAGCACTGTGTGTAAACATTCAGAACAGAGATCCACACAATGCAGGAACTTAAATACAAATCGAAAATTCACAGTTCAACACAAACTAAGCTAATTATTTTTTGCATTCTCTAATGAGAGACTATGGCCCTTTTCGAAACAATGGCTTCGGCTTTGGATTCTGCTTCAGGCTCCGTCCTCTCGTGTGAAGATGAGCGCGCACGAAAAGCTGGCCTTGAAATCGAAAAGAGCATTTGCTAGGGTTAATATGTGATGGTCGTTGAGCTATGTAGATCATTATTATTAATCAATCACACATTATCATACGTACAGGTAAACGAGATAATCAAACTGCAACAACCAATCTTCTGGTATCTCTCGCAAGAAGTTCATACTAAGGTCTCTGTAGCACAAGCAAGAAAGAAGAAAAAACATGAACAAAAAATTACCGTCTAAAAACTATCGGGGTAGAATTTATTTGGATTCTTTGTCACGTTTGGCCTGTCCCATTTCCTAACGAACCTTAATCTGCGTCTAATTGACACATTAGTTCATTATGATAAAATAACCACAGTTCCAAGGTCACACTGTCCAATAGATCATGGGTCAGGCCGCTTTGAACTCGGTATCAGGGTCAAGTCTGCTCATGCATTTTCAAGAATGGCCTAAACAATACATTATATCAGCCTATTTCACCTGTTATATCCTTATACTCCCGGATCCAAACATTGCACCTTAAGCTGGCAATTGGACCAAGAATAAACCAGTCATGCTGCTGACTGCTCGGGCAGATTACCTGCCTATTAAATTTAGAAACTCGTGTATGACAAAATTAAAATCCCCACATGAAAATGACATTTAGTTTAGGTTGAGCTTTGCATATTATGTTTTGAACAAGCCAAGTGTTAGCTTATAATCAAGCAGACATCACATGCTCAAAAACGAAATTGTGCTACCGCAAAGTGTGCTTACTACAAATCTTTAAGCCTTTGTAGTATACAAATAAGTAACACAACAGCTCCATTTGACGTGTAAAATTTCGGGAAAACCTACCATGTTGCCTCCTTTAATCAATGAGTTAGTGGGGCGGCATAGCTAACCTATCGTGCATTTTGTGATAAAAGCATCAAATTTGGCACAGATGTAGAGAATAGTATTCTGAACAAAACTGGATATTGGGCCATCGCAAATTCCGTCCCTCGTGGCCGTGGCGGCCATTTTGAAAAATGGCCGCCAAATACTACTGTTTTATGGGCATATTGGCTAAGAAATCAACACCAGAATTTACAAATGTCATTAATAGGCACTTATCATCTTCTGAAATGATTGTGTAATAATTTAAGCAATGTTAAAAGCACATTAAAGGGGCATTTTGCATCTTAAAGGGGCATTTGGCCACTTTTCACCAAAAAAGACCGCCAAATACTAGTTTTAGGGGCATGTTTGCATACAAATCAACACCAGCATTTACTAATGTCATTAAAAGGTACTTAACATCTTCTGAAATGATTGTTTAATAATTTAAGCAATGTTAAAATCATATTAAAGGGGTATGTTGCATCTTTAAGGGGGGTATTTAGCAACTTGTCATCAAATTCTTCCATTTTGCAATCGTCTTTTTCACATAATAAAAACACAGCAAAATAAAAAACTCAGCAAAAAGCTCTGGAATGATAAACCTATCCTTTTTATCCAATTAAATTAAAAATTGCAATTTTGTTTAAATATTAACACCCCTTTAACTCATAAGTTATGTTAAGATCAGTACAATAACATTATGATTGTTTCTCAAGAACCTAAAAAATGGTTCACTAGTCATTATCAACTAAAAATTTCGATGTCGGGATTGCTGTACTATTATTCGGCCATAGGGGCTCACAACCATGATGGAAATATTGAAGCTACGATCTCCCATTGTGGTCAGTTCAAATCAACTTTTCAGCAAGGCCCCTTCACATTCCACACACACGTCTGTGCATTCAAATGCAGATATGATGCATGTGCACTTTTCTCCACACAACCTTGTGTTGCAGGTTTATCTTACGAGTTCATAGCAGGCTTGGGAGGCATCTGGTAGTGTTTTCCAATACGGTTCAAACAGACCATCATCTGTCTCGGTCCAGCCCCATCTGGTGAAAGGAAGTGCTGGATTGAGAAGCATGAGACAGGAATCTAAAGAGCTCTGTCTTGATGCTGTCTACACGAAGACGTTCTTGCAAATTCTTGGTATGGCAGTTTCTGCAACTGCACGTCTGCGTATGACCTTCTCATGCTTTGCTCTAGCTGTACCTATCAGGAAATTGTCAATATATGCGATACCAGATCGACACGTGACGCTTTATGAAACTGTGAGGTAAATGTTTGTAATTGAAGGTATTGTTTGTATATTTCTCAAAGTCCTTAATAGCTACAGCAGGCCTTATCATCAGTATGATAACTGATCCATCAAGAACTACGCTGCTAGTCATAGGAGCTTCAGAGTGTTCCTCACTAAATTGTTCCAAGCACACAAGAAGATCACTTTTGGTACATAGATACAGGTTTCTGCCACCATAGAGTGCTGGGGAAATGCTTGGTTCTTGTGTCAACAAAATTCTTCCAGGTTTCCGTATCTATTCTGACAGTCAATATAGAGCAACTGAGCGAGAAGAGTGCCAGGTCAGATTTAAGTGAAGTTATCTGCTGCTTTCCGCTCATGGTGGTTGGTTTAGTAAAGCGTTAAACAGCTTCAGCTTACTGGATGGATCACATCGTTGAAGGTTTGACCTTTCCATAAGACATTCTCTGATGAAACCTTTGAACTGTTCTTAACCATTTTCTTAGCATGTTGCACACTCTGAACATGGTCTGCAATCTCTTACTAGGAGGTCAGTGCTCCATTCTCGAGGCAAAGCCGATATCACAGAGACAGGTGTGGATGGCACACGATGCCAAGAGAAGGGAGTTTGCAGCGGATCTACAGAGTGGTGAGGATATAATGCACTTCTTTAAGATTGCCAAGCAGATGGCAAGGAGCGGCAGGATGTGACTGGTGCGAACGGTGTCAATAATGACGATTGTAGCATGGTGACGGATAGTGACCTTCACTATCCGTCACCAGCAGGTGTTGAGAAAATACACAGAGCGGTTGCTCAATGTGGAGAATGAGTGAGACAGGGAGGTGGAAAGTGGAGTGTGGAGGGTCCTTTTTGCCTCCTCTAAAGCTCACCAAATCTGGGAAGGCCGCTGGTCTATCCGGAGTGTCATGGTTGGTGAGAAGTTGAAGGCCTCTACAGGTGTCAGCTTATTGGGGTTGACGGCATTTTGGCAGAATGACACATTCCCACAGATTTGCAGCACAACATCTTGGTTCCCCTGTTCATGGCGAGGGTGACCCTTTGGAGTGTGGCTCTTTCAGAGCAATCAAGATCCTGGATCAGGCGATGAATGTGTGGGAGAGAGTACATGAGGTATGGCTGAAGAAGCAGGTGGAGATTGATGAGATGCAGTCTGGCTTTATGCCGGGAGAGGAACTACTGATGCCATTGTCATTGCCATGCAGGAACAATTTCTGGCCAGGAATAAGACGCTATACCTCAGATTTGTTTATCTTGAGAAGGCTTTTGACTGGGTACCAAGGAAGCGGGTTGGGAAGGAATGGCTGACAAGAGCTGTGATGATGTTGTGCTTTGGTGCTAGTACGGTGGCGAGGACAGGCACAGGGGATAGTAGGAGTTTTAAGGTGAAGGTTGTTATCAGGGCTCGGTACTGAGCCCCCTGGTGCTTGCTACTGTTTAGATATGGCGGACGACCTGGTTCTTATAGCAGAGACAAGAGAGCAGTTACAGGCAAAGATGGCAACATGGAGAGATTTCTGGGTCTGAAGATCAGTGCTGGGAAGACCAAGGTGAGGGTTAGTCAAGTCAGGGATGGGTCAATGATAAGCTCTGGTGTATGGCCTTGTGGTGTGTGTGGGAATGGTGGCGTGATGGTAGTCTTCATGCTGCCAGCGTCACGTTCTCCTGTAAGAGATGTCGGGGTGATAGTTACAGCGTGAGGAAGAGAGAAGCGGGTCCAGAGGTCTGCGGCGACATGTATGAGCTAACTGGGTGACATGCTGGGTGCAGCATTGACATCACGCATGAGGAGTGGATGGAAAAAAAAATTGACACCAACGGCGCAGCCCCTGAAGATGATGGGCCAGGTAATACACGACCTGTGATGACTGAAGCTTCATGGTGTACGACTGCGAAACATGGCCCATGGGGGTGGGGCACATCCAGCAGATGGAACGAGCAGAGGTGAGAATTATCAGGTGGATGTGTGGGGCGTCTCTGGCTGACAGGCTGTCAAGTGAGGAACTGATGAGGAGAGTCAGCATCGGGATCAGCATCGTATTGGGGAGGCACAGGCTGAGGTGATTTAGCCGTTTGGAGAGATAGGAAGATGCAAACTGGGTCATGAGGTGTATCAGAATAATTGAGGGTGGGCCCACTTCAGTTTGCCGACCAGTAAGACGTGGCAGAGCTCTGTGTCAAATGACATGGAACTAACTGCTTGACACCTCTATCTGCTTGTACAAAGTGTGTAGTTACTTATTGATAGTTGCCAACAACTTTGCAGACCTGTTAAATAGTTTCGTAGCCGCATAGAAGCTCACTTTCAAGAAGATTTTGCATAATGATATAGAGACAACATTGGCTTTTGGCGGCCATATTGGCGGCCACTTTGAAAATTGGTCGCCAAAATGACTCCTCTATCCGTACAAAGTGCGCAGTCACTTATTAATAGTTGCCAACACCTTTGCAGACCAGTGTTGTAGCCTCGTAGAAGCTCACATTTAAAAAGATTTTGCACAATACTATAGAGACAAAAGTGGCTTTTGGCGGCCATTTTGAAAAATGGTTGCCAAATTTACCCCTCTATCTAAAGAAGGTGTGTCGTCACCTATTAATAGTTGCCAACACCTTTGCAGACCAGTTAAACAATTTTGTAGCCGCATGGAAGCTTACATTTAAGAAGATTTTGCATAATAATATAGTGAAAAAAATGGCTTTTGGCGGCCATTTTGGCGGCCATATTGAAAAAAAGGGCCGCCAAAATGACTCCTCTACCGTACAAAGTGCGCAGTCACTTATTAATAGTTGCCAACACCTTTGCAGACCAGTATCGTAGCCTCATAGAAGCTCACCTTAAGAAGATTTGCATAATAATAGAGACAAAAGTGGCTTTTGGCGGCCATTTTGAAAGATGGCTGCCAAATTGGCCCCTCCTTCTAAAGGAAGTACGTAGTCACTTGTTAATAGTTGCCACTACCTTTGCAGACCAGTTCAACAGTATCATAGCCTCAAAGAAGCTCACATTTAAGTAGGTTTTGCATTAAAAATAGAGATAAAAGTGGCTTTTGGCGGCCATTTTTTAAAATGGCCGCCAAAGCCACTACGGGCAGAAATTGAAATGGCCCAATATCCAAATATTTTTGTACCATATTAATTGACCTATATCCCAAATCCCTTGCTTTTATCACAAAATGCACGATTGTTATTAAATTTTGTGTTATGCCGCCTCACTAAGTTCCTCATGTGACCGTGTGAAGTTGAACTCGCGTTCTCCTACACTTTTTGTTTTTTTACATAACAAAAGAACACTTTTTTTAACGAGGAAGGCTCGTTCTATTTATAAAGAATCAGATTTCTTTGGTAAATAATGGTAGAATATAAGCTAACACAAAGGGAGTAATGAAGCTTGACTTTGCCTGGGGGTTTCCACAAAAAATACAAAGGGTGCCTTTCAAACTGTGTGCAGTTCAGTTTAAACTTATCGCAGATCATTCATATCAGCATGTTACTTCAGCGTCACGATGTCAAATACCAACATGTAGAATCTTCCTTCAAAATTAATGTACGACTGTCTACCAACAAAACCTATAGAAATCATTTTAACAAAAATTACTCTTGACTATGTTCATAATGTGTTGATTTATTTGTTAGATAATAAGTTTGAAGAGTTATATCCAGCATTTTTTTCTTAAAAAGTAGCCGTCCCATTTTCGAACTGGTTGTGTGGGGTGTTTATTTTTGTATTTATGCATACAATGGAATACGTGTTCTGTCCGTGTTGTATCATAAGATTAACCGATGATTTGTTTTATGTTAAAGTCACCTGGACATATTTGTGTAGTATTCTTTGTTTGTCACGATTTATATGTTTAACCCTGTCTTAAGTGAGTTAGCCATGTTTTTTTTTTTTTTTTTTTTTTTTTCGCACAATTAGCGTTTTTGTTGATTACTCTTCTCGTGAATGGGGTAGAAAGCCTTTATTTCACGACTTCCTTCATTATACGTTTGAGAAACATAATAGAGATTTTGAGTGGCCTAGGTTATCGGGTTTGTCTTCTATGTCCATTTCAAGTGACACTGGTCCAAGGTTCTGGGTACTTCCCCTTAGACATGTACTGCTGGAAAAAATTGAAAATGGCAGGCAAAAAGCTTGTCTGTCAACATGTAGTACAGACTTGACTGTGCCAGCTGGAAAACTTCACCAAAGCTTCCTAAGAGTTGTTTACTATGGTGGTCAGGGGTGGGTTGGGATGGGGGGGGGGGGCTGGAGGGATTTTGTTTCACTTTTTGAATGGAGTGTCTGAAGAGAAAGGTCAATTGTGTTTATCCTTCTTTTGAGTCGGGCATAAATGTGTTCAGAAAGTAATGGGCTTTGAGTAACAAGATATGTTTACTTGCCATCCTCCTTCCACCCCCTCCCACCTCAACGGTGGTGGGGATGATTAGAGTCCATTTATGCAACAGTGAGTCCCCTGTGTTGGGTGTATAGTGTGTACACAGAGTATTAGTGTGCCAAGTTTGTCCTGGCCTGCTTAACAGATAGTATTTTGTCTGCTTAGCGTGGAATGCAGGGTTAAAAAATAGATAAAGTTGTTTAGGGGTGACTCCGCCTACCCCTTTTGTGACGTCAATCGAGGCAGACTTTGCCTCGATCGAACAAAGACCCCCCTCGAATTTGCCTGCAACGCGTAGAGTAAACACACGTGCAAGTACACGTAAGTGGAGTCGTGAGTTTACACGTTTTTTTCTTTAATCTTCCGGGCAATGTCGACCAGGTGTATTGCTGATGCAAAACAAAAGATGGGGTCTGTTTGCATAGTCAGACTCACAAGAGCAATAGCGGTCCGGTCCGACGTCTTGTTCAGCGCTGCGTGCAGCAAACACTTCGAGCCGCCGTGCTTGGAATGCGGAACACAACAAACATTTGACATGAACAGAACAGTTATTCTGAAAAATTACGCCATCCCAACAATTTTTTCAGCTAGTGGGAAGTCGACAAAGGTACCTGAAAGACGTTACGAGCATAAAGGATAACGTGAAAACAAATTCAGGTAAGTTTGAACTTTGAGGGCATGTTTTTAGCGTACGCCTAGCGTCACGACTTTTGTTTTCGTTGGTACTGCATGCGATTCACCGGGCAGGGTAATCCGAGTGGACCATCCGCACAGCAGCCGTAGTGCATGCAGTCTGCTCCGTGGACCTTTGTTCTCTACGTAGGCATCATATCGATCAGGTACCAGACGTAGTGTACGGGGCCAGACTACACGTTTTCTCTTCAAATAGCGCGCCTCGATTGACGAACACCGCCCTCTCGGATCGGAGCAAACTCTTAAATTTGTAAATAAAATAAGAACTAACTTTGATGAACCTTAGTTAACTGTTTATTCACATTCCACTCATCAAAACACATATCTGAGTGACAAAAGCTTTATTTTGTGTATCGATACGTCTGTACTAAAGGACTACGGCAGCCGAGTGACCAAACTGGGTGAGGGGTTCATTCCGAGTACAGTTCTCACTCTTTAACTCTACTATACCGCTGTTCCGTAAACAAGTCCGTTGTCTGTTTGGTTGTCATTCGAAATATTCTGTTTTTTTTCTTCTGAAACGTTCACCTCAATAAAAAACAGAACGGAAACTAAACCAGCCCAAGTACTTAATAATATCAACTCTAACTAAACACATCTTGAAAGACTTAATGACATTAATTTAAAAATCACTTACAGTTTTGCAGTGTCATTTGGTATGCCGATTGGTAGCTCTGTCAGACCCCTATTGCTGCAGTCAACAGTCAATGGCTGTCTTTCGCAATGGCAAACCTCACACGCGTCCCCCGTAGCCTTGGCTCCAACTAGTCCAATGATTAGTACACAAGCAATCACACCTAAACAAAGAGGTCGCAAAACGCCTTTAAATCCACGGTCGGCCATATTTTCCCAAAGCAACCTTCTTTGCAAATATAACAAGTCACCTGTAGCCTATTTGTGGAAGTTTCTGGCGTTAACCTGTAAGATGAACTTTAACATAAGATAATTTATGTAAACCATATCAGGAGATGTTGTTCTGAAAAATTTTTCCAATCTTCCGTGACAGCTGTCTTGATAGATCTGATCGAAACTATCTAAACTCAAGTTTATTTAAGGAAATAACATTACATCATCATCATGAGACGTGTTATTGTTAACACAACTCAGATGTACTTTTTAAAGCTACGTAAACATTGTACGTAAAAATCCCAGTTCTATTAATGGTTTTTTGTAATGGTACCTAACAAAAGATTTCATATTTGGCTGGGAGTGGGGTTTCCCAATAAATGTTACCAAATTACGAAATACTGTGACAAATGAACCATGACGATTGTTGTTTTGGGTTGAAAAAAAGTGCAAGGTTAAACAGCTACTTGAGCGGATTTTTTTTAACGGAAATGCTATTTTAACTTGTTTATGATGCGTTTGTTCACCATCTAAATGTCATTTTGATATGTGTACATTTCTGAATTTTTCGTAACTATCGATTTAAACATCATGCCCCAGCCTAAAGGTTTTTAAAAATTAAAAACACTTTTGCCGTTGACGAACTGCGTCAAAATGACAATGCTTTGATGTAATGTCTTGGAATTTGCTTTGTTATACCTACTTGCTGCAACATACAAATTGGAGGCTATACAAATTGGAGCTCCCAACTATGACGTAACATGTCTGTGTGTAAAAACGTAACGGGGCTGTTCGCGAATCTTTCATGAAAAGCACGGGAGGAGGGTAATAATTATTCGAAATGATTTTTGTTTACACAATTAAGATGTATTTACATGTTTAGTCATATGACTGGATTTCCTTATTGATTGAAAACATTTGAAGTGAAATTCAGCAAAGTTCACGACTTGACATTTTCGTGCAAGCAGGTCTTTAATATGACCCAGTGGCTTCATACCGCTTAGGAAGTCCCTTTACTTTTATTTGGTATAACATTAAAATGCTAAACAGTTGATTTTATTAATGTGAAAGGGCCCTGTAACGTTCGGTTACAGCTCGATAGTCCGAAGGTTCGATGGTCCGAAGGTTCGTTAGTCCGAAGGTTCGTTTGTCCGAAGGTTTGTTAGTCCGAAGGTTCGTTAGTCTGAAGGTTCGTTTGTCCGAAGGTTCGTTTGTCCGAAGGTTCTTTCGTCCGAGTGTTCAATATTCCGAAGGTTCGATTTTCCGAAGGTCCGATAGTCCGAATATACAATAAGGTTTGATTGTCGATTCGGACTGTCGGAACTTATCGTCGATTCAGACTACCGAACTTTCGGACCAGTGAACATTCGGATCAATGAACCTTCGGACTAATGAACCTTCGGACTATCGAATTTAATGTTTGGATTAACGAACCCTATTTTCAGACTAATGAACCCCCTGTAATGGAAAAATTGTGCGTTCGGACTATCGAACCTTCCGGAGTATTGAACCTTCGGACCATAACGGAAGACCCTTTCGTGTATACATTTAGTTCAGCAGTGAATGCTAAACTTAATAGTGCGGTGAAAAAAACTCATAAAATATTACCCAGTTTATCATTATGTTAATAAAGTCCAATTCCAGTATCAATGTTTAATAACATTGGACCCCCCAAAACAGGACATTGTGAGTTTGTACGTTTCGAATTTTTTACGTTTCGATTTTTTTTTATTTTTTCGGCAATGCTGACTAGGTGTATTGCTGCTGGATGCAGCAAAACATCTAAAAATAGGGTCAGGTTGCATGTGTTTCCTGCAGATCCCAAGTATGGGCGGTTGTGGGCCGCGAAAGTCAGACTCACAAGAGCAATAGTGGTCCGGTCCGACGTCTTTTTCAGCGCTGCGCAGCGAACACTTCGAGCCGTCGTGCTTCGAATCCGGAGTACACCACACATTTGACATGAAGAGAAAAGTTATTATAAAACATGACGCCATCCCAACAACTTTTCCAAAGTGGGAAGTCAAAGAAGGTACCTGAAAGACGTGACAAACCTAGAGGAGCGTATGCCAAACGTGAAAAGTTCGTGTAAGTTTGAACTTTGAGGGCATGTTTTTAGCTTTCGAGTCACCGTGCAGGGTAATCCGAGTGGACCGTCCGCACAGCAGCCGTAGTGCGTGCAGTCTGCTCCGTGACCGTAGTTATGTACGTAATTATGTACGTAGGCATCATACCGATCAGGTACCCAGGCGTAGTGTATGGTGCCAGACTACACATTTTCTCTTCAAATATCGCGCCTCGGGTCGGGGTCTACTCTTAAATTTGTAAATAAAATCAGAACTAATTTGTCAGAACCGTAGTTAACTGTTTATTCACATTCCACTCATCAAAACAAATTATAGTGACAAAAGCTTCATTTAAAAAAAAAATACCACTTCAAGGTGACTGTAACTAACGGGGAACAGCACATCAAAGACTGGTTGATTTGAGGTATGCTGATGCAGCAGGGTGCAGCATGAAACCCATGTATCTAAATTTACAAGAGAGATGTTGGCTAAATGGTAGTTACTCTATTTGATAATCAACATTTGACAAGGTCTAGGTTCATGGAACAGGAGGTTTCGGCACCAAGAATCGGGTAAGGTTTCAAACAACTTCGTGTTATGTTCATGTTTGTAAACAATGTTTTCACGCAATTTTCTAAAACATTTGCACAGGGCTGAGTGTATTCTTACAAAATTATACTCCTGCGTTACGCAAAATCTTCCAGGATAAACTATGGCCACACTGTACATAGTTAAAAAAACACTGGACACTATTGGTAATCACTCTGTATAATTTTAAGTTGCTATGCCTTTTGTTTAAGATCTCGCATAAGCCTTCTTACGAACAACTAACTAAATATATGATTATGTTAGTAATATGCTACAGTGTTATTCCCTACCCAATAAACTGGTCCGGCAGCCCAGCGTCTGAAATTATATTTCGTTTAGCTTCTACCTTAACTGTCAGGCCAGTATCAGTTACTAATAGTCACTGGAACCACTCATGTAGCGTCTTGGTCTCCACTGGTCTGGTAATCCTGTTCGTCAAAAAGTGGAAAGTGTTCGTCGTCCAGATAGCCATCTTGCTCTCTCGTGTAGCGTCTTCGACACATCTATACACCTGCACCGATGATTTTTTTTATACAAGCAAAGCATCCGTGTCTCGAAAGAGTCTTGATGCCAGTCCAGACCGAGCTTACTAAAATACAAGAACATACGAATGGTGCAATAGTGGAACAATTAAAAAGCAAGCTTTTCATATTTTTTTTGAGTTTATTTATGTACACAACGCCACCCCCCCCCCCCACCCACAAAACATTCCCCCTTTTTGGCAATGTACTCTCTGTAAAATCAACGTTTCGGGGTGTGCGTGTTTCATTGGTCAACATAGGGCTCTTTAACAGACGCATTATCGGCACAAACCGGCGTAATTTTGTTTTATTTTTTTTACAACCGTGTGTGAAACCGGTGTGATTGAGTGGCGACTCGTGTAGCCAATTATAAGTTATCTTAGAATCTATCTCATAGCGCTTTTTGGTCACTTATTTTTCATGTTATCGTCAATCTAACTTATGAGTACACACGCACACTCCTTACATCGTAAAATGTTAATGACGCCGTTTCACAATGTGTGCGAGATATTTATGAATTTTTTGTAGATTGGCATTGTAACATACGAGTGTGGGATGGAGGAACATGCTAGTATTAAATATAACCGATATCTCTGTTTGTAACCGTATGAGGGCGTGTGCAAACCAATATAACATCTTGCAAAATCTGTTTAATGGCAAGATTTATGTTATGTCACCGGTTTGTTTGTGTTTTGTGTTTGACATTCACGCAAGAAAACAACACACATGCATTATAAATAAAATAAAACTGCAGTTGTGATAAACCCAATTGTATACTTACTTGCAACGAAAACAATAATGCTGAGATTCAGAGGAACTAACGCAGTTGAAATAACCCCCTTTCTATCATCTACAAGTGGCCCATCGTCATTTGGCATGAGGTGCAAGGACGCCGCCAGCATGTTTATGAAGATGATCCCAAGCGAGCACAACTGAAGCCGCTGTTCATATGCAACCTTCATTGGTTTCAGGTATACGTGGATGAGATAGAAGAAGACAGACAAAAAGAGTGTGAAGTGGTCCTCGGGTCCGAACAGCAGTATGAAGAGCGTCTGCAGGATCTTACGGGTAAGTTCAATGATCTCTCAGTACCAGAACTCGGCTTTGTAGTTTTCACACAAAAAACTCTTCCAATCGATTTTCGTGTCA
Source organism: Asterias rubens (assembly GCF_902459465.1). NCBI lineage: Eukaryota > Metazoa > Echinodermata > Asteroidea > Forcipulatida > Asteriidae > Asterias > Asterias rubens. The sequence goes on along the minus strand of NC_047075.1, from coordinate 10,854,871 downwards.
GGCTCTGAGGTGTCACTGTCAGTCCCTTATGACACTTGACCGGAATTCTGACTCGAAACAGGTGCTTCTGTATCTTCTATCCCATCATTAGAGGTACCGGGTAACACTTGATCTGAACCCTGACTCGAAACAGATGCTTGATCGTCTTAATTGTTGAACTTTATTTTGTTATACCACAGAAGTATGAACAATGCGAGCGGGAAACCAACGACGTACACCAAAGCTGTCTGGGCGGCATAGTTGTAAGCAGAGTGTTCTGGGCTCTCAGTCTATTGCGTAATCATACCTCAGGAAGGTGATGTTGAGTTCTTTATCCTCATCCATGTAAAACAGCTTACGTCCAGTCGGCAGCTTGCTAATTATAACACTGCAAACGCTTGGGTACGACAGAAAGAGCAAAATTCCAACAATAAGGAAACATCTTTGTTTACTTTTATTGAGATCATCTCTGAACCGCGAAGACAACCCTTGTGCCGTTTTTAGGTGACGTTTTCTGAATCCGTAGTAACATGACAAAGGAAACTGGAGTTATTGAAACTGATGGCAAACGATAGTGAACAAAATCTTCACCTACATTGTACAGTATTGTAGGCCTAGCTAGATGACCCTACCGACGCTATCAACATGATCAACCTGATTTTAAAAACGTAGGCCGGTATACATTGTATACATAGCATAAAGGAGACCCTCGATCATAAAATGTTATTTCTCCTTTTTTAAGGCCCACATAGGAGCCTTAGTTTCTAGAAGTAGACCAACTGTCGCTGTACTGTGTTCACTTCTAATCTCTAGAGTCTAGTTGTACATTGATAATGAATAATGATTGGCATCAAAAATTTATTTATTTCACCTCCTAGAGTCCTACACTTACAGTCTTCAAGTTACTGAATACTTTGGTAGGTCTAGCCCAAGCTCCAAGTATGCTTGGGAAATTGTTGCACTTGCACGACACATGTTTTAAAATTATAACACAAATGTGATATTTGTTTTTGCAGAGGATGATCGCAATGATAATATGGCAGTGTTTGTTTTGCCGTGCATCTATCTTGCCTGCTGGTATGAAGAGGGTGAAGGGGAAGAACACCCGGAGTAATGTGGACGATGCCATCATCAAGTCATTTATTGACTGTCAAACGGTAAGATTTGTTCGCATGCATGGTATTGAATTTAGTCATGTAGTAAGCGATAGCATGAGCATGTAAACGAACACCTTTTTGGCATTGGGTGCTATTGTAAGCACTTGACTATCCAGTTCGTAAGTACTCCAACAACTATGAGGTTCGTTCCGCTATCAACTCCTAGACTATGAGGTTCGTTCCGCTATCGTCTCCACCAGTGGAGACGATCGCGGAACGAACCTCATAGTTCTAGGAGTAGTTCGTAAGTTTGACGTTACTTCAGCTTAGGCCACGGCCACACGCATGATATGACTAACAAACCATATTTTTCTATTACAGATGCCACCTACATTTAAACATTATTACACACATATTGATCGGCTGTGACTGAACTGGGCCCAATATCGTGGCCCTGCTTACCATAATTACCTGTGTATTTTTTAGCGCAAGGTTTGTTGAAGACTCTGATCAACTTCATGTATCTAATGCATTGGTGTACATTAAATAATTGTCTTTTTGTTTAAACTGTCTGTAGATTGGGATAGACTACCTCGAATCTGTAGACCTCCAGCAGCCAGTCATCCCAATCCTCGGTGACCAACTGAACCCAGACGATTCATTCCATTGTCATCGTAGAGAGGAAATGCTGTTGAGCAGACTTCGCTGGTGAAGGCTGATAATGTATGTTTTAAGTTGTTTTATGTCCTTGGCATATGCTTCCCGTGACAGTTGTCCACAACAGAGGAGTTTTTTTTTTTTTCAAAAAGGCTATAATTATATTGACTGGGGGAGGGGAAAGGGAGGCAATCTACCTCTGGGTGTGTACGTTCATTCGGGTTTTTTTTACACTACCAAAAGTAAAGGAGACATTTGTTTGAAACAGACTTTTTCTTGAGCTCTGAGAAAGACATCAGTCAGTATAAAGAGCATCTGAGATTTCAGACCTTATGAGCCGTATAATGAGCGTGCTTCCATATACAAGGAGGCCGCAGTTTGAGTTGCATATAAGATGAAGACGCGCTATATTTTTCCGTGTTTAACGAGCACAAACAGGATAACAAATTTATCTTTGAGCAAACTTGATAGTACAGGTGTTTACAAACCCATGTTGACTGGCTGATCCAAAGAGTTCTATCTCACAATACACGATGCAATAGAAGCTGTGATATGATATGATGAGACTGGGACAGTACGCATGAAATAGTTATAAAATAAAAATATTGTCAAATTCAACATTTCAATTTTAACAGGTGCAGTATTTTACACATTGTAAAAAAAAAATACTTTTCAAATTTTACCCGTGTAGTCTGGTTACTGAACATGTTTATGTATTTGTACATAACAATACATGTTGTATTATTGCTCTGCTGACTCAAATGATAATTAAAATACTGTGTGTTTGAATCCAACTGTTTTACGCTTTTTATTTTGTAGCTTCTCATCTTGTTAACAACAACCCGGAATTCCGGGTCAGGAAACTTTGACCCGGAATTCTGGGTTGTATTCCTGACCTGGAATTCCGGGTTGTGATGTCCCTTTTCCGGATCAGAAAATACTGACCCGCAATTCCGGGTCGTATCAACCCGGAAAGGGTCAGGCCCCCGAGGACCCGGATTCCGGGTCAGATCTGACCCTTTCCGGGTCAGATCTGAACCGGGCTTTTTAGAGTGTATGATGGAGATGAATCCAAGCAAGAATTTAATGTAAATATTGGGGTAGGTGAAATCCGGAATAAAGCATCGAGGACTAATCAACCAACCGACTTAGCTGACCTCCATTATCTTAAAGAATGAACCCATTGTCTGCAAATTCTTTGGCCAAGGAATGTCATCTAGAGCGGAGAATATTTCCTTCATGACCTGGCAAAAACCAACTACGATTTTCCCGCGTGCTAAGAAGACGCTCACAATATTTCGTTCATTCCGACGATGCCTTCTGTATGCATCCCACACAAAGAAACAGACCATGATGCAGACAACAAGAAAGATGCACAACACTTCTGCAGCAAACAGCGGCCAATCTGGGAAATTCAAACAATGACCAGGCCAAGAGTAATACTTATTTCCACATTCGGAACACAGCCAGCCCTTGTAGCCTTCACGGCAAGTTGAGTCGATACCGATTCCACCATTTGGACACACGTCGTCGCGGGAACATTTGTGTACATGGGGTAAATTACCGCTGAATCTTCGCGCACCTCTGTCATACGAATCGTTTTTAATTCGTATTGCTGACGAAACTCATATAGGAATCGAGGTCTTCCTGGCGGTCCTGTAAGATCCAGTTCCACGTCCCCCAGTAGCCCGGACGAAGATATTGATATTCCCCGGAGCAGTTGAGCCCTTCGTGGGGACACTGATGACATTCGCCAAACCGGTCAGTGCGGTAATAGTTGTCCACACATGGACAAGCCCGGAACCCTGCAGCGGTACTTTTATCTGTCCCTGTTGGACACACCTTACAATCAGTACCTCCCTTGCCGGGTGAATCTTCAGGCGAGACGTACGTTCCTTCATTGCAAATTTTACACTTCATCATTTCGTTGTCTGAATACTGACCAGATCTATTTGGTAGAACCCGCCTGTGGAATAAACACAAAACAACATTATAATAAAAGTAACTGATAATTGATTGACTAATAAACCATCATAACAACGGACACCCTTCACCAGTGAGCAACATGCATAATATCAGCTGTTTTGAAAGGACATTCCTTTCGAAGTACTAATGGTTTCGTCCTCTCAGCCTAAGGAACATTACAGAAACGGTTTTGCTAGCAAAAACAGTTGCTGGGCAGTGTAATCACTTTATGTAATCCACCATAAAACATAAACTCATAAACGCGATAATAGATGATTCAATTGTCATCAAAAAATTAATTTGAAATTACAGACCAAAATATTTCAAGGGATGTTTTCTACCATCGTCATCATTAGACCGTGTAAGCTGTATGTAAATCTGTGATCTTCACGACTTTTATTTCTTACCAATTCTGTAACGTTCCTCTAAATAGTTATGTTAATCTGAGAAACAATGTATGCATGCATCATGACTCACATATTAGAATGTTAAATCCGTTCGAACAATACTCCTGCCGGTTTGGCTCGGTTATTTCTCATTTGGTTTATTCTGTGTGTACAACAGGTAGACCGTGTATAGTAATCTGAAACTTGTACATGTAATTGTTATAGTAGTTGTTATGAAACTGTATTTTCCTGAGAAATCAGCGATCACAGAAACAATACTTTGTACCCCTTTAACAAAACAATAAACAACTAGCTAAGAGAGTTTTAGTTTTTTACTCGAAGTGTCAATTAAAATATCCTTTTCCCTGAGTTTTAATAACACAAAGCTACAAAGATACTGTGAAAAGTCTCTAGCGGAAATGTATATAGCGCCCTCTATTGGCAGTCGTATTTCATATGATTCCAATCACTTTATAAATCGCCATGTTCTTCATCAAAGTTCTCAAAAAATTCCAAGAGTCTACCTTAAATCACTGATTAACCTTCATCAATTGAGTAGTTAATTCCCGCCCCGTACGTGCAGTATAAACGTGAGGCTGGGACTTTTCTTATTTTGTTATCTCTCTTAATGGGATAACGATAACGATAACGATAACAATAACGATAACGATAACGATAACGATAACGATAACGATAACGATAATAATAATAATAATAATAATAATATAGGTGTGTATGTAGCGCCTTTAACACAGTTCAAAGCGCTGAACGATAAATAAAGCAAAGCAACGAAAGAAAGATAAACAAAACAACAAAGGATTAATGACGAGGCTGACTGAAAAAGAAGGTTTTTAGCGTTTTTTTATTTTTTTTTTTTTTTTTAATGGCGGTAGAAGATGATTCCCTGATGAGTTTGGGTAATTTGTTCCTTTCCTTCGGCACAGCTAGATAAAAAGACTTGGAGCCGGCAGATCGAGAAGGCCTGTGCTCACAGAGAAGAGATTTATCAAAGGAGGAACGCAGACCTTCTCTGCCAGGGGTATAAACGGACAATAGATCAGAAATATCATATAGTTTGGAGCAAGACCAGAGCATTTATAGACATAAAGAAGCAGATTGAAAAGAATACGATCATGGAAAGGCAGCCAGTGGAGTTGGGACACAAGATTGGAAGCACGAGCAGTTTAATCAGTTAGTCTATCCTATGAATTGTGTATGATATCATGATGGCCAGTTGTCAAATGGCAGGTTTATTTTTTAAACGTCTCCAAAAGATAACAACTTTCCGAAACATCGAGCCCTGTAATAAGGAACGGTCACTGAGTGCGCTTTAGTTATTTTTATAACTAGTCGTAGTTGTTGTTGATGATGGTTATTTACCGCTAGCTAAAGCAACTGATGTATACGGAAGAGCTTGTCATTGTCGCACAAAACTGAACTAAAAACAATAAACATACGGAACAACGCAATTGGCTTGCTCTTTAGTGTAGTTTGGGAACTCGAAATTTTATATTCAACAGGGTAAAATTGGGGCCGTGTTTCAAGGGTTAAAAAGGGTACATTAGTCTTGTTTTTAATGTTGGTTGTTGGTTGGTTTTGGAAAAATAAATAAAGTTATTATTATTTTTTTTTTTAATAATACAAGTTGGGAGTTTTGCAATTGGTTAAAGGGAAGGTACACGTTTGGTAATTACTCAAAACAAATATTAACATAACAACTTACTTGGTAATGAGCATTTGAGAGCTGTTGATAATATAAAACATTGTGGGAAACGACTACCTCTGAAGTAGCATATATTTTGAGAAAATTGTAATTTCTCACTAAAATAATAAAATACTTCTATAGCCAGAAGTCTTGTATTCCTATCTGAAAGCACACAAATTCGTCCAACAATGTTTTTTTTTTTTTTTTTTTTCTCTCATCAGTACTTTGCATCTTCGATGACCAATTTAGCTCACAGGCTTGTTATTTTATGCTTATGTTGGAATACACCAAGTGAGAAGACTGGTCTTTACAATTACCAAACGGAACCTGCTTATTTTTATGCTTCTATTTTTTTTTGTATTTATTTTTTTTTTACAGCGCTAATTGTTCCGGTATTAGTATTACACATTATTTTTTTTTTAATAAACCAATAATAGTATTTAATCACACCACGGTTGTTGGTGCATTTTATGGTCCTTAAAGACAGTGGACACCATTGGTAATTGTCAAAGAATAGCCTTCACAGTTGGTGTATCTCAACATATGCATAACATAACAAACCTGTGAAAATTTGAGCTCAATCGGTCATCGAAGTTGCGAGATAATAATTAGAGAAAAATAACTCTTGTCACACGAAGTTGTGTGCGTTCAGATGGTTGATTTCGAGACCTCAAATTCAAAAACTGAGGTCTCGAAATCAAATTCGTGGAAAATTACTTCTTTCTCGAAAACTATGGCATTTCAGCGGGAGCCGTTTCCCGCAATGTTTTATACTATCAACTTCTCCCCATTACTCGTCACCAAGGAAGGTTTTATGCCAATAATTATTTTGAGTAATTACCAATAGTGTCCTCTGCCTTTAAACACAATCGGGATGTTAACAGTGAAAACAGAAAAAACATGAACTAGCGATATCCTGATGGCCGCCAAGATGGCCGCTAAAGTTAGTAAAACTGGGCAATGCCATCAGCCGAACAACAGAATGGAAACACGATTTAAAATGTTTATTGTAAGTTATTTACCATCCCACTTCAATTTCTGGTATCATTAGTTTTGCTATCATTTCAAATCCAAGATGATGGCAAATGGCGGCCATTTTGACCGCCAAAGTTAGTAAAAATTTGGAAATGTCATATATCACCCAGAACAAAAACACGGTTTAAAATGTTTGTCAGATGTATTCTACCCTCCCAATTCCATTTCTAGTATCCAACTTTTGCTATCACGCTTCAAATCCAAGATGGCGGTTATTGGTGGCCAATTTGTCTGTCGAAAGTGGTAAAATTTACGATTTTTTTTTATATCAGCCCTAAATTGTGATACAGGTATTTATAAGTGAAATGATTAGGTTAATGATGTTTAACTCTACACAACTTTATTCTGCTACCTTGCACCAAATCCAGAGGTCAACACATGGCCACCCAAATGGCTGCAAACTGAAGAAAATATGCTCTTTCTTGATTGTGTATTGTGATAAATAATTCATTAAAGGCCCTGGACACTATTGGGTTATTGTCCAGAACAAATATTAGCATGACAAACTCGACTTTAATGAAACAAGTCAGTTTGCGAAGTTTCGTTAATTCGGATTGTTTTGATAGCAAAGGTTTAAAACAAATCACTCAAATCCAAAAGTTAGAACAATTTTTAAAACAAAAACAAACTCAGATTTAGCAACAGAAAAACCTTACTTCCAAACGATCCTAGAAACCAACACAAAATAGAAACGCAACTTACAGTATCGCAGTTTCGTTTGGAATGCCTGTCAGCAGCTTAGTCAGACCCCTGTTGCTGCAGTCAACAGTCAATGGTTGACTATCGCAATGACAAACCTCACACGCGTCCCCCGTAGCATTAGCTCCAACTAGTCCAATGATTAGTACACAAGCAACCGAAACAGTTAGGTCGCAAGACGCCTTTAAATCCACGGTCGGCCATATTTTATAGAACAACCTTCTACACGGCGATCATGGAGACTGCTAAATCTGCTAAAATTGACTATCAAATACTAATGTCAGAGTTATCCGGAGATGTTCGTAAATGTTGTTCCAATCTTCTGTGACCAACTGTCCTGATTGTTCTGATTGAAACTATTAACTATAAGTTTATAAATACAATAACACAATCACGTGTCATTAACCTATGTCACCAACCCTGAGGTATTTATATTTAAAGTGATATATGCATTGTATGGGGAAATACCAGTTCTCTTCAAGTTTTATTAGACCAGCGGGCGTAGCCGATTATCGTGCAGTTTCGCGACGCATATCAAAGATGAGCATTTTTATTATCTTGAAATGTGAAGAAAAATATAGAAATCAACGTACCATAAATCCACAATCGATCTATTAGCCAGTTTGCTTGTATGGAATTTTTAACTGGAATTTTTGCGATGAAAAGTGCGAGGCTGGGAACAAAATGACCAATCAACGACGATTTAACAAGACCGCACGGCAGCGGTTGCGATGAATTGACCAATAGCGGTAAAGCTATCATCATGTTCACGTGGTCACGACCTCTGTACAACGTTGAAGACGAACAGCAACCCAGACTCCGTCGTGGTGTGAGAAAAAAACATGTCACAAAAAAGTGTCTTTGTGCATTTGTCTAGCGTTGAAACGAAAGCTTTTCCATTTTCGGAAAATAGTTGAAGACATTTATTTGCATGTATTTGAAGAAGAACAAGAATTAGAGGACGGTCAAGTGTGAAAATGTCCTTAAAGCTGTGGCAATCGCTAGCCCAAATTACGGACACGTAAAACACGACGATGGACAACTGTCACAGACTGAAGGTCGGTAAGACCCTCCGATCTCTATCACAGGTAACGTCAAGACAACAGTACCTTTTTCAATTTAAATTTAAAAATATCGGAACCTTATCGTATTTATGTTTTAGTATTGATTCATTTCCCTATTGTTCATTCATAAATGATTGTTGCCAAGCTTTCACAGTGTGACTAGGTCTTTATTGATGACATGAGTCTTTATTTTATGACAGTTTCAATCTGTCTCAATCATGTCAATCTGTCAATATGATTTAATGATTCTGAATATTATTTTGTCCGGCATGTCAACTCACGAAATGTGGCTAGTTAACATTCTTGTGACAATACCACCATGACTTTAATTTAATTTTTTTCTCAACAGACTGTGTTCAGGTGAACTTTCAACTAAAAAGGTGTTCGACTGGTTATATTACTAGCAGAATTGATCATAGGCGACTGCGTCAAACGACCGAACATGCCCGCTATACACTCAATGGATGCTGACTGATGTGGACACTTTCAGAGTTGAGGAGTTTGTCCCCACGTGTTTAATGACAACATGATTGTGCTGATGTTAACATTGCCAGGTAACTATGAAGTTGTATCTCTGTTTTTATCTTTGATGTGTATACTACAAAGTATGCGTTCAATTTGAATAAATGCAAACCGATTCAACATCAACTGGTACAAGTTCATGAACTTATTTGTCGTCATTTGTCGTTTAATGATAGATGTACAATATGTAATTATTGGTCCAATCAACAAACAGCTGAATGTCCATTAGATAATGAAAAATAATAATTTAAAAAGGGAATTTATTTTAAACAATTTTGTTTATGTATCTTTTAAAAAGACAGATCGTAACCTCGTTTTAATGGGACACTTGATGAGACAGCATAGCAACGCCAACTAAGTAAGGATACAGTGCTGTTGAAAAAGTTCCATATGTACCATCTCACCACAAGGATAAAAAACGTGCCAACTGGACAAACCTACTCCAAGCGCTTGACAGCATTCTATAATGTGCGCGTGTTCATTGCTCATGGAAAAAGAGTAGATGTGGTCAAAGCAAACTTTGTTCGGACAAAAGTCCACCGTGCATATACTTAAAATGCAAGTGCACAAACTGTGAAAGTGTAAAAACTAAAGCTCTGATTAAAAACAGTGAGAAGTCTGATAAAGAATACCTATTTATGGCAAATAATAATTCAAATTGAGATAATTATGTATCTTCATGTAAACAGATGAGTGAAGCTATAGTAAAAACCTAAAACCACAAATAAATAATGTTGGTCTCTATTAACTACTTACTTTTAAAGTTTACTGATTTTTTTTTTAAGTAACAAAATATTCTTTGAAGATTCAATGCATGCAAAAGTAGAAGTGAAAAAAGGGGAATTTTTCTTCACTTGAAATAAATTGTTCACTGAACAAATTAATACTAGATGTGGATTTTTCATACTTGATAAACAGAGTATCATACTAGGGCAGAGATTGTCCATGCAGACAAAGGACATGGAGTATTTGTTATTATCAAAACAGGATGGGAAAAGTCTGAAAAAGGGTGACCATGACGGAATAAAGCAAAATTCCATATACAAGAAAATGTTGTTTTGTGGTGACTTATTATTAGTAGGGATATTAATTAAGATAAAGTTGGCGGCCTAAGATGCTCTGTCATAGTAAACATAATATATCCATATAAAAATATGTGGGAGAGGTTGTAGTTTTGCATAGTATGACCTTAACAATTATTTGTTAAATATTTAGATGGTCTCTAAAATGTGTTGACAGTAAATCTAACTGTGTTTGGAACAACAAAACTACTGTTAAAAAAATAATACTTCTCTGTTTAAAGATAAAATAATTGTATTTTTGAGTAGACATCGTTAGATTCACCCCTAATGGACCATTTTATTGCAACTTTTGAGTAAGGGAAATCCTAAAATAGATCACCCTTTCATAATAATTTATTCCTTGCATCAGTGCTCCATTGAAAATGGCGAATAAAGGGCACTATTTTCATATTGCTTAATTAAAATGCAAATAACTTCCAAACTGGCTTGTTTGACGATTGTGGATATATGTATTTGTAATCAGCATGTACTTATCTATTATTTAAATCTGTTTCCACGCTCATGCAAGAGGTGCGCCACGAAACTTCATTTCTAAGCACATTTTCACCGCACACCCTGTGGTCATAATTGATTGGTACAAAACGAACGATTTCTTGTTTAACTGGGTTGTCCCACAAAGATCACAAAGTTCCGAAATACTGTAGCAATTGAGTCGTGATTTTTTTGACCGCATTTAATATTTTTACCCTCAACAAAATAATTTAGAAGCAAAACAAAATGTCCTGGTTACTTGAATTAAGTTAAATTCCTCAATAGATTTCTCTACAATTAATGTTGATGGATATTTGGAAGGATCAAAATAATATTTCGAGGGAGCAAACTCACGTTATGTGGTCAAAATCAAATTATGACAGCAACAATTAAATACTGTTTTTTTTTAACGCCAGTTCTCAATATGTATCAATGCACTTGATTTCAACAAACCCGACCCAAAAGATACACTCACACCATACGGAGTTTCAAATCCCACTTAATTGTTTCCGTTAATATTTTATATAGCTAAGTACACAACCGCATGAGCACTGATTGAACTTTTCCTTGGAAGATTGCCTGCATGAGAACCAATTTGTGTAGTTTTAATGGCAGTGGACACTATTGATAAGCTCAAAATAATTATTAGCATAAAACCTTACTTGGTAACGAGTAATGGGGAAATTGCGAGAAGCGGCTCCCTCTGAAGTAACGTAGTTTGAGAGAAAAAAGTATTAAGTTTCAAAGAATTTGATTTCGAGACCTCAGAATTAGATTTATAGGCCCCGAATTCAAGTATCTGAAAGCACAGAACTTCGTGTAACAAGGGTGTTCCTTTCTTTCATTATTATCTCGCAACTTCGACGACCAATTGAGCTCAAATTTTCACAGGTTTATTATTTTATGCCTATGTTGAGATTCACCAAGTGAGCAGACTGGTCTTTGACAATTACCAATAGTGTCCAGCCGTCGATTTCACAAAGAGTTGGGACTCGTCTTATCTCGAGTTAGGACGAGTAACTCTCGTCCTAACATAGGATTATTCTTAAGGTCTGCATGCTACAGTAAAGGGCTGGGACTCGTCCTAAGTCCTAAGATCAGTCTTAGGAAGAGTTTGTGAAATCGACGGCAGTGTCTTTACTAAAACTGTTTCAAGAGCCTCAAAATTAAAGAAGCAATAACTGTTTACTCTCCGGTTCTAATATGGGTGTTGGAAGAGATCATGTTCCTTATTTGGATGCTTCAGACGAACTGGGATGGTGTTTCTGCCTCCAGCTCAAACCCAGTGCAGCAACAACAGTCAGTGATTGTACACCAGCCATTAGACTGAAAGCCACGATGTAGTCTCCAGCAAGGTCATAAAGTAATCCTAGAGGGTATACACAAAACAAAACATCACAATGTGAGACATGGACATAGATAATTGCAACAATTAAAACATATGGTTTGAACTGCCTCTGTCTACCGGGCAATCTTGGTGGTCTAGTTGGTATGATACTGATCTAGAATTGCAAAGGTCATGGGTTCGAATCCCACCCAAATAATAGTGCCTGTCATTTTTTTTCCCCAGAACTCGGGAACGTACTGAGTAAACAGTGCTGACACACATCAGTGTAAACCAAATATGGGTATTCTTTATCCCCGATGTAAATTGAACATATTTTGTATATATTAAAGGAATACGTTGCCTTGGATCGGTCCAGTTGGTCTTTGAAAAGCGTTTGTAACCATTTGTTATAAAATGCATATGATTAGAAAGATATTTTAAAAGTATAATATAATGATCCACACAAAAGTAAGTATCACTCGAAATTGCGTGGTTTTCCTTTTACCTCGTCGACGGTCGGCCATTTATGTGATAAGTATCACTCTACTGCATTCATCAAAAACATATACATGTCTGCAACAAATTTGAATGCTTCGTTTGAATTTGGTTTCAGGAACCGAAGCGATTGTTTTCACACGTCAATTTGGTTTGACATTCAAAAGTTGCGTCTCGACTTATCTGTGCTTTATTTGGAAAAAAAGTTGTTTCGCTGTATGAAAACGTGAACAATAACTCACCTGGAAAAAATAACAAAAGGAGTGACGCCACACTTGACAAAAGACCCAACAGTCCCATGGCACGCCCCAACCTTTCTTTACCGAATATCTTTGTATTGACAACATCCAAGAGTATTGTAGCCATTGATACAGCGGTTCCATAAAAGAAAGTATTCGCAACAATCGGCCAATAAGACGTCAACCATGGATCGACAGCAAAATAAATGGCGCACATAAGTAGAGCTCCAGCAAGCCACACGTATGCACTGAAAACCTGCACAGCTTGAAACAATGGACCAATCACAATGGAAGCAATTGTTCTCCCTACTCCGATCCAAAGGAGACAACAAAATGTGATGCGTGTTCCAGTGTGAGTCCTTTATACACGGTAGTATACTGCACATAGTATATTAACCATGCAGAACATGTCATTTCCATCATAATGAACACAAATAAAGCAAGCCAGAAAGACATGGATGAGAACAATTCAAGTTGGAATGTATCTCTAGTAAGTGAGAAGACTGAGGAAAAACAAGAACAGCCACAGCGGTTCCTTGGTGCCACTTTTTCTTCCATGGTCTCTGGCTCCTCGTCTGTGAGAGCTGCCTCATAACCATCTTGACTACCACTCGCTGCAGATGGTTTCATCAGAGCTCCAAATACAGCGAGATGTATTAATAATCCTCCAAAGAGTAGCATTGTTCCCCTCCAGCCGTAGGTGTCTAGAAAAAGCTGTATCAAGGGCACAGCAACCAGGAAGGTAACAGAACTGCCCAGGGTCGACACGCCATATGCCGTTGTGACAGACTTATTAAAATAGCTTCCAATCAGATGCTTCGTTATTACTAATGATATGCCAGCAGCTGACCCTAAAACGAAGAACACACATGCTGGAAATATAAGTTATGTTTAAAGGGAAGGTACACGTTAAGTAATTATTAAAAACAAATATTAACTTAAAAACTTACTTGGTAATGAGCATTGGAGAGCTGTTGATAGTATACCACATTGTGAAAAAGGGCTCCCTCTGAAGTAGCTTAGATTTTGAGAAAGAGGTAATTTCTCATGAAAATAATTAAAGAATTCTAGCCTGAAGTCTTTTATTCCTAACTGAAAGCACACAAATTCGTCCAACAAGGGTGTTTTTTTTTCTTTCATCATTTTCTCGTAACTTCGAAGACCAATTGATGATTCAAATTAAGCTCAAGACACTTGACACTAATGGTGATTGTCAAAGACACGAAGTTGTGTGCTTTCAGATGCTTGATTTCGAGACCTCAAATTCTAAATCTGGGGTCTCTAAATCAAATTTGTGGAACCTACTCAACTTCAGAGGGAGCCGTTTTTCTAAATACCAATAGTGTCCACTGCCTTTAAAGGGTCTATGTACTTTTTGTAGGACAATTTTACTAAATGGACACTTTTTTTTTTTTAATAACAGAGTATTGTACTACTAACCTGCAAATACGGTAAGGATGAAGGTGATTGTGTATAAACTGGACAGGAATGACGCAGTTATCATGGAGACACCAGCAACTAATCCACTCACTGTCACCACAGTCCTGACGCCAAATCTCTCTTGGAGTGGGGTAGCTGAGACACCTGTTCGGAAAGAGCAAACTTGTTAAAGAAAACAGGGTTAGGATGAAGACGATTGCGTATAAACTGAGCAGGTATGACGCATTTATCATGGAGATACCAGCAACTAATCCACACACTCAACACGGTCCTAGCTCACAATCTCTCCTTTACTGGCGTTGCTAGGATGCCTTTTAGAAAAAAAACAAAAATTTCTAAAGCAAAACAGACTTTTAGAGGAAGCTGATCACGTTTACCCACATATTATTCGGTATAGCCAGAATTATCGGAAGGGGGGGGGGGGGGCTTTAAAATTTGTGACAATAAAATGGAAATTCTGATAGACACGTTCTGAACTTAATTGCTTGTTAACACTTTTTAGCATTGATGTATAAGTACTTCATGTTGTGTATACATGTAATGTGTTGGGGGCAACCTTAGAAGATGCATTTCTTTAATTTGCGCAAATTGTAATGTTGTTTTGGCGCAAACTCTGTTTACTTATTTATTTATTTTTTTATTTTTTTATTTTTTTTTTTTTTGGGGGGGAGGAGTACGCACGATTGGCTTGCGCAAGTTAAAAAACATGTCATTTCACTCAAAGATTGGACCGAACATATTTTTATTTGCGGTACCAGACTATATACCATGAGCCATGCGCACACATCAGCTCACACTATCCATGGATAATAAGATCGAACAAAATATACTTTTTTTAGTTATAAGCTCACTGAAATTGTAGTAAGTACGGTACTCTTGAAGTGTCTTCCGACATCCAAGATCCTGACATAACTATCTCCGGATGACGTCATCCTAAACGGAAATAAGTCGACATACCGAGATAATTATGTCGGGATGTCGACATCCAAAAAGTAGGTGCACTCGTGTCTCAGTGATTGCAGCCACTAGGGGGTTTTGTGTATATTAGAATTTAGTTCAAAAATATGAAAACAATTGTTGTGTTATGCCTTTTCCAGTTTTCTATGGCTGCTATAAGAATCCTGAGTTGATGTGGATGGAGTTATTACATTTTTGTTAAGATTTTATTTGTTTGTTTACCATGCAACAACTGTTTAGTGACACCAACCACCAAGACACGCACTTATGGACTAACTATTTTTATTTTCCTAATCCCAGGCTAAATTTGACGCCAAAGTCTGCGATTCCACTTTGAGGTGTTGACCGATGCCCCAGTTCAGGATAAACTGAAATAGCAGGTCCAGTGGATTTTTTTTTTTCCAGATGTGGCAGATGAAAAACCAATATTGGTCGGTAAGAGCTGTCACAGTGGTGACTTCATTAAACAGCTACCTGAGCGGAATGTTTTCAACAGAAATTGTATTTTTACTTGTTTATAATGCACTTGTTTACCATTTTAATGTAATTTGGACATGTGTACACTTCTGAACTTTTCGTAATTATCGATTACAAAATCAGGCCCCTACCTAAATGTTTTTTTTTTTTTTTTTTTTTTTTTTTTTTCCTTTTTTTTTTTTTTTTTTTTTCAACTAGAAAATACTTCTGCCAGAGAGCGGGCGTCAAGGGACAATGCCGCTGACGTCATTTGTGGCAGTTCGCTTTGTTGTACATCCAAGCTGCAACAAAGCGGCTTTATCTACTTTATCTACGACGTTTTGAGAGTGATTACGTAACGGGGCTTTTCGCAAATCTCGCAGAAAAGCTAAGGACAAGGGCATACGAAATGATTGGGTTTTTTTTTAACTGAAACCTATTTATAATCATATGACTCGATTTCCTTATTCATCGAAAACATTTTAAGTGGAATTCAGCAACATTCACGACTTGACATTTTCGTTCAAGCAGGTCTTTAAAGTGTCCCCGTTGAAACCCAACCGATCATAATTAACGATGTAAACGTGATAGTTTGAGCTGAATGTGGTATTCCCAAAACAAACTCGATCGTGCTTACCTGTGAAATGTCCTCCTGCGTTGACAAAAGCAACCATCCAGCCAATTAACCAAGTTGAAGTGTCGAACTGTTCTTGTAGGGTAGGTAACATCATACCAAGGCCTTTTAACAAAATATTCCAAGCTAGCTTGGATGTAAACAAACCCAACACAGCAATCCAACCATGAAGACCACCATCTTGTAAAGTCTCAATTGAAGAGTGCAAAACGCGTTCAAAGCAGCCGGGCTTCATTTTTAAACAACCTTCAATTCTATAGACGACTTGATAATCAACAGTCCTTGATACGGCAAGCAGATATAACTCAAACTCAGAGTTTCTGTTTTGTATGTCTGACTAAAACACGTTTTATGAATGCGCTACTAACATGACCTAAAACGCTGGATCCAAGTGTAGTCACTTACCGACCTCATATGCAAGTTAGTGTTTGATTCAACTCTTTAGTTTGTAGAGTGTATCAACCATCTCGCAGACTACGGTCATCACACTCTGTGCTTCTTCAGGTTTCCCGATCGCACTACTATTGGGGTGACCACAGCTTTTCCCACGCAAGCCCATCTCACAAGAACAACCTGCCTCTTCTTCATCACAAAGCTTCATCCGCTAGTTCTTTCAAACAACTACTCTAAACCCATCTGTTCACTTCGTAATTCTGTTTCATTAAACTGTGCGCATTGCATCTCTACCTTTAGTCAATACACGTCAATTGTATACAGCGCCATGACCGCCATGCCTGACGCACTTTAGCGCTTTATAGAGGTCACTTTTTTTCTTTGTCTTTTATTGTGACACATTATAAAGGGATAAAGGGATAATACTTCGTGTTTATAAAGCATACAATTCGTCTCCTGTGTCCGCAGATTTTTCAATGTATGATTCAAGGTTAATTTAAGTCACGGCAGCTTGGCAGAAATTTAAGCAATATTAAACAAAATATTGGACCCTTTTGGTACAGAAAACAAAATGAAAGTGAACAGATTTACAAATAACTTACATGGTTTACAGCAGGTAGTGATGAAAGACTTCTCTTGAAATATTATTTCATGAAATGCTTTACGAGATATCGAGAATCACGGATTTATGTTAATACATGTCATGACATGACGAAACGTGCGGATACAAGGGTGGGTTTCCCGGTTATTTTCTCCCGACTCCGACGTCCGATTCAGCCTAATTTTTTACAGGTTTATATTTTATATAGAAATTGTGATACACGAAGTGTGGGCCTTGGACAATACTGTTAACCGAAAGGGTCAAATGGCTTTTGGACACTGTTAGTAATTGTCAAATACCAGTCTTTTCACTTGGTGTATCTCAACACATGCCAAACCTGTGAACATTTGAGCTCAATTGGTCGTCGAAGTTGCGAGATAATAATAAAAGAAAAAAGAGAACCCTTGTCACACGAAATTGTGTGCTTTCAGATGCATGATTTCGAGACCTCAAATTCTAAATATGAGGTCTTGAAATCAAATGCGTGGAAAATTACTTCTTTCTCAAGAACAAGCAGAGGGAGCCGTTTCTCACAATGTTTTATACCAACAGCTCTCTATTACTCGTTACCAAGTAAGGCTTTTTGTTAATAATTATTTTGAATAATTACCAATAGATGATGTGACCTATGTTTACATTTAAACCGCCCTCTGTTGACAAAACACTGTATACGTGTCTCGCCGGGCACAAAGATTGCATATACTTTTTAGCTGGCTGCTAAAACCCAAAAGGTTTTGCCCGGCGGTATGCCCGCGAATCATGTTATGGTTTTCGAGTGACGTCAGAGGTCACATCGTCAACAGTGCCCACTGCCTTTAAAAATTAATCAATTTCTTTTAATATATCCACTTAAGAAAAAAAATGACATGTACTATTAAAGACTCAGAGGTTCACCTGGAGGCAATATAAAACATTAAAGATATCGAGTTTAAGATTTCCTTTTACTTTCCTCGGAGATTCAATCAAAGCTGTTTAATTGTGACATGAAACCAGGGCACAGTGGGCAGGTCAAGGCAAAACTGCGCCAAAAATAGGCACTTTGTTATCATTTCAGAAATCTAAAACTTCAATTGTTGTGATTGTTCCTAATGGAAGGAATTAATGGAAAACAAAAATAACTATAAAATACGGGTTATAGCTCTATTTTGTCACAAAGTGGTTAAAAAGTGCGGCAAAACCGTTGCACTTAATAAGGTATTTTAACTCGCTGCCCCGAACAGCTCATCAAGATAACGCCATGAAAACCGCTTCAATGGTTGTTTATTGTCTATAATTCATGACAATTAAAATAATAATATGTTTACTGTTTGAAAAAGCCTGACAAATCAGATAAAATGCCTCATAACTGTCATTATTTTTAATCAGAGACAAAGGAAATATAAAATGCCACCGATTTTCGGAAGCCTACACCTTCAGGAACAGTCTAAAACCAAATTTGTTTTCGACTTTTTGCGACCTTGGAAACTATTCAATTTTGAAGTTGTATTCCCTAAGAGAGACTCCTGTTTTGACTCAACCACCTGTGCAACTACTCGCGGTCATAATAATTGTATCTGTTCAGCATAAAAAAAGGCCACCATCTATGAGTACCGCTTTATAAGTCTTTATGAACACGCAAACAAAACGCACAATTTGTTTCTTTGATATGCATAGGTTACACAAAAGAAATTGTACATGCACTTGCCCTACGCGTATTAGTAGTTATTACCACATACGACACAGAAACACTTTGGTTTGATCAACAGAGTGGCCTGAGCAGCCTTTTATTTGTTTATGCTGCAATGAGCTAATATAATATTCAGCGAACCATGCCTGCCAGTTGACTGGGTGCACTTTACCAGACGATCCACAATTCGTTTCCAGTTTCACCGCAACTTCAACCTTTTGTTTACATTTCGAAAGAGATTCATCGTGAAAATGCAAAGAGGTCTTCTAAAACTCCACCGAAAATGAACATTGGACACCTCCGTAAGTAGAATAATGTAATTCCTTTAATTTATATTGAAGAAGCATACAAGCAGGGCCACGGGGGGGGGGGGGCAGTTCTTTGGTATGTGGCTTCCCTGGTTTCAAGATTATATTTAAAAAGAAGCCATTGGCCCCCCAAAAATACAATGTGAATGGATAGTTAAAATTTTTCAAGGCAGATGGTTTATAGGACAGACAGTATTAACTTAAACAACAAACAATCAGAACAGTTATAAACAAAAAAAGTGACAAACTCACCCCCCCCCCCTTTTTCATTTAAAATTAATTTTCCTTTGATACTATTACGAAAACAAAACAAACAATACCCTAGGCAGAAGACCAAACCGAAATAATCTATATGCTGTTTGTTGGAAGAAAGATATTTGTTGTTTTGACTACTAGATTATAATACCCATGGTTGTATTGTATAATTTTGTGTTGAATATAACAATTTGTATTTTTTTTTTTTTTTTTCCATCAGCAAAACGTCAACGGGTCATGTCAGGGTCTGATGGCAGTCATGATGATGCGCCGCTTTCGTCACTGGTGAGACCAAAGAGTCCATCATCTGGAACCTCGATAGTGAAGATGTTGCAAGAGATGTAACAGCAGCAGCAGGTCACTTTCTCGGCCATTCAAGAAATCCGGGAGGAGCAACGTCTGCAAGCAGAGGAAAATGCAGAAGTCCTTGACACCTGCGCAAAAATGTTTGACATTGTGAAGGGAACATTAAACCTGTTAAAAGGATGGCTTGTCAGAAAAGTCAGTCACGAGGGAAATGTTTCTCATGCCGGCGAAGGAAACATTCTCAAACCTGCTGATCAACCTATCCCCAAACCCGACGATGAACCAAACCCCGAACCCGCCGATCAACCCCCTATCATCGAACCAACCGATTAACCTCTCCCCGCCGATCCACCTATCCCGGAACCTGCCGATCAATCAATCCCTGAACCCGCCGATCAACCCCCTACACCTGAACCTGCCGATCAACCCCCTACCCCAGAACCTGCCGATCAACCCCCTACCCCTGAACCTGCCGATCAACCCCCTACCCCAGAACCTGCCGATCAACCCCCTACCCCAGAACCCGCCGATCAACCTATCCCCGCCGATCAACCTCCAATGCCGGAACCTGCCGATCCACCTATCCCCGCCGATCCACCTATCCCCGCCGATCCACCTATCCCCGCCGATCCACCTATCCCTGAACCCGCCGATCAACCAATCCCGGAACCCGCCGAACAAACTATCCCTGAACCCGCCGATCAACCTATCCCTGAACCCGCCGATCAACCTATCCCGGAACCCGCCGATCAACCTATCCCTGAACCCGCCGATCAACCAATCCCGGAACCCGCCGAACAAACTATCCCTGAACCCGCCGATCAACCTATCCCTGAACCCGCCGATCAACCTATCCCTGAACCCGCCGATCAACCTATCCCGGAACCCGCCGATCAACCTATCCCTGAACCTGCCGATCAACCTATCCCCGCCGATCAACCTCCAATGCCGGAACCTGCCGATCCACCTATCCCCGCCGATCCACCTATCCCCGCCGATCCACCTATCCCCGCCGATCCACCTATCCCGGAACCCGCCGAACAATCTATCCCTGAACCCGCCGATCAACCAATCTCGGAACCCGCCGATCAACCCATTCCCGCCGAACCAACCATCCCCGCACCCGCCAATGAAAACATTCTCCCACCTTTCGTCCTACCTGTGCAAGCACCAATCGCCCAACATCGAGGACCAGCCGTAGTGACTGGCGGCAACGTTGTCGTTCCAATCCGCCATGAAGAATTTAACCCGGACCAAATATACGATCCAGTTTTAATCAACGCCCATCAATGTGATTCTCTCCGTCGGAAGTGCACCAAAGCATCATCGTTTGTGCGGGGTTTGATGTTTTTTTTTTTTTTCTTCGCAAACATTATGAAAAAGTCTTATTTTGACGGTACCACTGTTTTAAGTAAGGACGGACAAATTACGCAAGGACAGATTAGATAGACGATTATTGATGTCAATGTTAGATGTAGTAGAGCGGGAATTTCCAGGAGAGGTAAAGTGGAAATCGTTTGTCTAAATTCGTTCCGTTGAAAATGACAAGTGTCGACATAGTCGTTAATTAAACCAACTATCACAAACTACTGAACGAGCAATTGTAAACTATTTTTTTAATAAACACACAAAATTGTCTACTTTTCGAAACAAGTAAGGATGTCTGATCGTGAGGAGCCGATTGTTTAAAATGTTTTATAAACAGTGATGAACAAGTGTCAATCTGTTTGTAAGAACTAAAGAACTAATTTATTAGTTGTAAAACACAGACCATAGTGATATATTTTTTGCTATTTTATGTATTTATTACAGTTCATGAGTAACAGAATATGTTTTGGTTAACTACATGTATTTAAGTTTTGGTGATTTAGCAATTTGAAAATAAAACAACAAAAAAACCTAAGCATGCAATTTGACTCATCCTGGCTCGTTTTTCTTCATTGAAAATGCTGTTAACCTTAACATCTTGTAAATTTTAACTATTTTGCGGGGGGAAATACAAAACTTTATATATTTTGTGAAATATCAGTTTCTGTATAATTTCTCAGTGGGCAAGACTTGGCCTCCTTCAGGTACTCAATGTTTCTTAAGAAACCAATGGACCGCAAACTCCACTTATCTATTGTTGAACGGTATCAATTACGGATTGACCAAGACTCTGCCAAACCGCAGCGTGGCCGGCGGCGATATCACACGTAGATAATGAGCTAATTATGGCCCGACTTCCTTTTGCCTCGTAATACCCCGGGGGGAATTGAAGATTTACCCCGAGTTACCGATTGTTTAATTTTGAATTCGCCCCTAACAAAATGCTTGTATTTTATACAACTTAACCAGATCTCCAGCAGTTGCCTGCCATCCGCAAGATCTTCTAAAATGTGTTTAATGCAAACCAACAAGCTGAACTGATTCCCGGTAGTCGCATCACCCGCGAAATCAAAAGTGATAAATAAAGCAGTTAAAGCCAAACTAATGTCCGGCAGTTGCATAAATCCGCAAAATCAACAACAGTAAATCAACCAATAGCAAAACTAACCTCCGGCCGCAGCTAAATCCGCGAGGTCTCCGAAACTACTACTGCATACAGGTTTCCGGACGAGGCTGTACCGCGAAACCAAAAGCGTTAAAATAAAAGGTTTGCAAAGGAACTTGAAACTATAGCAAATATAGCACAGTTAAATAAACAGCACATATTCCCCGGTTGTTAGCAAATTAAGACAAAGCGACTAAAATACGGTTCATCCCGTCAACGCAGAATACCATAGTTATAATAATGAAAATACATTTAACAAAAACCCCAAAGTAGCAAACTATAACAGCTGAATGAATATACCTGAGGACTGTGGAGGTGTAAACAATGAAGTACCGCCTGCGGGACCAACCTGAGAAGAGCAAAAAACTTCAAAAAACCCAAAGGGAAAAGGAAGGAAATTCTCGTACTGGCTCCTGAGATTTATGGCAGCCGAGTGTAAAAACTCCAGGATGGTCCGTATAAAAAAAATAAGCAACCTACAACGAAACGTTAGCAAATTAACTACTACTAAAATTGTAGCTCAAAACGAATTTTAGAAACCGATACAAAAATTAAGAAGGCGGTAGAATGGGAATGGCGGTGGGTTCAGGGTTCACACCTTAAAGACACTGGACACTATTGGTAATTGTCAAAGACCAGTCTCTTCACTTGGTTTATCAATTTTAAGTACTTTTTGATATTCAAGCTCTGGTCTTGATGACCCATACTTTAATGTTCATCATAACGTGCACTACTTTGTTTTGCACCACATTCCAATCATCCTCGCCTGACACACTACAGAATTCATCCCCCTCTAGCCACCCTTACCGTTAGCATAATCGATTCTCCTTCCTTTGTTTCAAGTTACCAAATTATATCTTTTAATAATAACCTTTTGTACTATTGTTGCTTTTATTTGTTTTTATGCTGATAAATAAGTCTCTTTTTTCAGAGTCTCAGAGAAGTTCTTCTTGCACCACTTTTTTAATAAATAGTATCAATGAACATTGCATAAACAATTTCAACCCCGGCGTAACTTACCTCATAATATCAGCAAAGCCTGCTTCTCAAGGTATTATGGCTTTTGACTTGTAATCTGTTCAAAAAAATTATTGGCACCGTGTTCTTGGTTTATTTGTAGTCATGGTTTAGTATTCATAGTAATTGATCTTGAACTTTGCTGGCTAAAGTGAGTTCCTCTAGTATTACATAATACTCAGAAAGTTGGATTCCCTTACTACAAGTACACGGTTGTGTTCTTATAACGCATGCTGCATGCCGTGGTGACCGAAACAAAAGAAGGAAAAGTTCTGAAACGCAGCAAGTCAAGCTGCATGCATTCCCTTGTTTTCTTCTATATTTGTTGGTAATTAAGTTCAGTTCAAACCTGCCTGAATGTAATCCCTAGTTGCAGTTTGTTCCCCAATATTGGGAAAAAATTATCTGTGGCTGTGTGATTATCAAAAGGTCATTGACATTTTTTAGTTAACGTGTTCAGTCGTGTAGCCGTCCTTACAACAGCGACAGTTAATTCAACGTTTATCGTCAGCAGTAAGGAAGTGTAGCAAGTCTAGCATACTGGTCCGTCGCTCGGGCGGCGCTTACTGCTATTATGCTAATGTTCGTGCTATTATGCTAATGTTCGTGCTACTATGCTAGTGTTCGTGCTATTATGCTGATGTTCGTGCTATTATGCTATTGTTCGTGCTACTATGCTAATGTTCGTGCTATTATGCTAATGTTCGTGCTACTATGCTAATGTTCGTGCTATTATGCTAATGTTCGTGCTATTATGCTAATGTTCATGCTATTATGCTAATGTTCGTGCTATTATGCTAATGTTCGTGCTATTATGCTAATGTTCGTGCTATTATGCTAATGTTCGTGCTATTATACTAATGTTCGTGCTATTATGCTAATGTTGTACAACCCCTGGCCCTTATTCATCGAACGGGGCGCTTCGTTCAATATATTTTTTGTTGTCGTTCTATATATTTCTGATTCGATCTATATTTTATGTCTCGTCCCATATATTTCTATAGTTCTATAGTTTTTTCAAATTTTTTTAAATTTCATTCTATATACATTTTATTGCGTTCTATATACATTCTTGTTTCGTTCTATATATATTTTGTTCGTTCTATATATTTATTTTCGTTCTATATTTTTTTATTTCGTTCTCTATATTTTTATTGCATTTTAACTATATTTTATTTCGTTCTGTATACTTATTTTCGTTCTATATATGTTTCATATTTCGTTCTGTATTTGTTTTATTTCGTCCTGTATATATTCATTTCGTTCTACATATATTGTTTTCATTTTATATTTATATTGGTTTTGTAAAAAAGTCATAAATAGCCCCCCACATATTTTGTATATCTGAAATAACACATCAACTGACACTCCTGACAGAGACCTTGTTTATGCCAACTATACTTCCTGCAAACAACTCACAATTTACTGGATTCGCTTATGTTGTTACAAAGGTCATGGCAATAGGTCACATAACAAAGCACCGCAATTTGTTGTGTGATACAAGGGTTATTATTAACAAAAGAACTGCATCGGCTCAGCAACTTTTCAAAGCCTGCTCAGCATCAGACAAGGGTGGCTTTCAATGGAAGGTTTAGCTGCACGTTACGCGAGCAGAAACGTGAACGTGAACGGCAGAAAAGTTTGTTGTAAAAGTCTCACGTTTTAAGCATACGTGAAGTTACCATTTCCTTCACTCAATTGCACAGACGTCATCATACCGCATGAAACAAGCCCAAAGTGGTGACGTCACCTATAAACGACAATAGTTTCTGACGTTCACGTTCACGTTTTTGCTCGGGTAACGTGCAGCCAAACCTCCCTAAAATGAAGTAGCGTAATACACGCGTCGGGGAATAACAGTATAAAGGAAATATATATTTGTTTTATATAAACCACTTAGTTTGTAGAAATCCGTACAGCAAGGCATTAAACAAATTTAAGACGTGCTTGAATTAAGTGTATTTGAATTAACACACATTTGATTGATACATTTTCAACCGACATTATTGGCAAAGAATCTCAAACAATTGGCAATTTACAAGACTCGCTTCTGCTGTTACTATTAGGTTATTGCAACAGGTCACCGTACCAAAGCACTGCACTTTTATGTGTGGTACAAAGGTTATAATTAGCAAAATACTATCGGCTCAGCAACTTGTAATGACCCGTTCAGCATCACCAGACAATGATGGCTTTCATGAAGTGGCCTAATTCACGCGTCGGTGAATAATAGTATAGAGTAGTGTAGAGTATCTAAACGAAAACGAAGGCAACTTGACTTGTATCTTTCGGTGCACAGTCTAAAAAAAAATTAAACCCTTAAAAAATTACCATGTTCGAGCGTAATTTTCTCACTTTCTACAGCACCCCTGGTGGACATAACACAAAACGAAAGCTCACCAAGCGCTCCAAACAACCAAATGAGGACGGTGAGCGTGGGTGTTGAAGTTGTTAAGTTATGACTGTTCTTAGAAGTCCAGTTTGACGTGTTTTGGTGGTCACTACATAGCGGCCGCCTTGTGCACCTAAGGATTAAAACTCCAAAAACTCAATTTCACTGCTAGTGTTTTGTATGTCGGAAAAGATATGACCTTAACCTACACACATACATCTATAACCTGCAAACAGCTCCCTTTACAAGTAACGGGTTTGTTTTTCGTCAACATCGTTGTTACTGGTTTTGATCTCACTGGTTTACATCTTAAAACGCTGTACAAACGACAAAAATACAAACAATGCGATAAACCAATACGAGAGGATCCACAATATAACAACACCAGAAAAGGCAATCAAAACAAAAAAGTACAAAAATTCAAAGATAATGTTTTTTTTAAAAGAAATGTTCTTAGTGTAAACAATACCAAAGTTGACGATAGCCCTCAAATGAATGGGTAATTGAGTCAAAAGAGTTGGAGCATAAATAGAAAAAAGCCCGATCCCCATAACACTAAAACCAAAACTGGTAGAGTAACATCGTCAAACAATAGGAGGGTAAATTGTATCAATGCCTCTACTACATGATATTGCCTGGTGACATATATCTTTTTAAAACTCGGTTAGGTGTGCGATAATTTCATTAATGTATTTTTCTCTAAGGGAAAACTTAAAACGAGTATTAAAACTCGCCTTGGTTTTTTGACATTTGTATAGTATACGCTCTTGAACTAAATACAAAAAATGATTTTCCACAAGGGTGAAAATGTAAGGGCAAGTAGGGTTCGTTTTAAAATGCCGAGACCTTGGTGGTAAATTTTTACCAACTGTGTTTGAATAGATAACCAAGGCATGTACCGTTTGTTGGATAGTATTCAAAGTAGAGCAATCAAATCCTCAAGTGTTTCTTGTAATTCCGGAGAATTATTTTCGGGGGAGGGATCGTCGATGTCGCTTTCGGACTCAGTTGTGTCCGGTGGCAACTTGGCTCTGATGATCTTTTCCCGTATGTTTTTGTATTTTTTGAAAGCAATGAAAGGTGTGTTCGGAAAGATTTCCGTGAGTGTTTCATCGCTATGGATTAGAGGCCAATGTTTAGTGATTGCCCGTGATATATCCTTGTGGAAAAGGGCCGGGTTGTATGTTGTCGTGAAGACGAGAGGTGATTTATTTTTTTGCTGGTGTACTTCCAGTGGTTTATGAATCATGTTAGCACGTTCATGACGTGATACTTTTTGTATCTGTGTGTTTATTTCATCATGTGTGTAACCTCTTGCTGTTAATTTATTGTGAAAGTCTCAACTCTCTCTTGAAGATCCTCAATGTTGTTGGTGTTTCTTGCAAAGCGGAGGGTTTCCCCGTATATGAATGCGTTAAAAACATGTGGTGGGTGAGATGAGGATTGTGAAGGTATTGATATGTTTCCGTGGGTTTGGTGTAGATCTTGGTGTCTAGTATACCAGTTTCACGGAATCTGTTACCTTTGAATATGGTTAGGTCGAGATAGTTCACTGAACAGTTTGAGGCCTCAAAAGTTAATTTGAGGGTAGGGTGCATTTGATTCATGGTATTTACCAGGTTTTTGAATTCTTCAATATTACCGCTATAGATTATGAGAATGTCGTCTCTATAGCGCCACCAAGTGAGTATATTGTCAGCTTGTTGGAGGATTCGATTTTCGAGATCATGGAGTGTTATGTCACATATTTCAGGGCTGGCTGTAGAGCCCATGGCACAACCGACTTTCTGTAGGAAATATTTATTTCCGAATTGGAAACAATTTCTCCCAATGATGAGTTCCAGAAGAGTACGGATGTATGAGGAATGTGGTTTGTTAATGGCATATTGATGATTTGTTCGTTCGAGCGCATTACATACACAATTGATTGCCTCTGTTTGGCGGACATTTGTGTACATTGAGACAACATCAATGCTGGTAATAAGTACATCTTGTGGAAATGATGTTTCTTCAAGTTTACGCAAAATGTCTGTTGTGTCACGGACATATGTGGGTTGCGAGGTAACTATCGGAAGGAGAAAGTAGTCCACGAATTCAGAAATCTTTGCTGTGGGGCTTGTGCATCCGCTGATAATAGGTCTACCAATAAAATGTTCTCCTGGTGGTGGAGTTTTGTGTATTTTTGGTAGAAAGTACATTGTCGGGCACACCACTTTCTGTTTGAGGGGGTCGAGGTACTCATATGTTTTGCGGTTGATGATGTTTTGGTTGGCCATTTTCGTAAGGACATTATGAACTAGTTGACTCGTGTCTTGTGTAATATCTTGTTCTAGCTGTTGATAATGCTGAGAACTAAGATGGTGGAAGCCTACGGCTAGATAGTCAAGAGTGTTCATAATGCATATTCCTCTGCCTTTGTCGTATGGTTTGATCACGATTTTGTTGTTGTTTTTCAACTGTAGAAGAGCTGATCTTTGTTTCTTAGTCATATTGTTTGTTTGTTGTTTTAAACGAATATGAGCAAGTTCGAATTTTGTGGCTTCCAGATAATCTTCAAGTTTGATATTGAAGGTTGATTTGGGAGACCAGGTGGATGGTGTTTGGAAGGGTTGTGTTCGGGAAGTTTTGTTATGCATAAGGTATTTTACTCTCATTCTTCGATTGAAAGTGTTTATATCTATCAAAAGAGAACGGCGTGTTGGTTTGGCTGGGGTGGGAACGAAGGTTAAACCTTTACCTAGTGCGATTTTCTGATCTACAGAAAGTTCAACACTGGAAAGGTTCGTTATGTATTGTTCGCTTTGATTAGCCAAATCTGATAACAGATCATGTTGTCTCTGTTGGGACAGGGTTGAGCAGTGGCGAGAAAAGCGATTGGCTTTTCTATGGGTTCGTGCGAGTGACTTTCTTTTATTATGTTTTCGATTCACCATGTTTATTGTGTATTGGGAATGATGTTTATTTATTAAATATATCTGCTAAGATGATAGCAGATTAATTTAAAAATGACACAGTTTAAACGTATTTGAATCTCTCTTTGGAAGATGGGGTGGTCTTGAAAAAGACCGGTTGTTTTGTGTCGAAAGTCAGTGGCTTTCTTCTCGTTTTCTCTTGTTCTTTCCAGGAGCTGGTTTGGGTCTTGCGAAGAAACCAAAGAGCTTTTTGGCGGTGGTTCGAGTGTCTTCTGTCTTGAAATGCTCGTTCAGCTGGGCAGTTTAGTTTTCTTTGGCTTCAGCTAAACGGTTTTCGATGTCCGTTTGGAATTTCAGATATTGGTCGAGTGTAAGTTTGGCGAAAGCTTGGCCCATATAGGTCTCAAGGTCTTTCCAGGTTGCCTGGAAACTTTCCTCGTATCTGAGTAGGTGGTGAGGGTGCGGCGGTCTTGCCTGTGAGGTGATGTAGGTGGGTGGTGTTTTTTGTTTGACAGCTTTCGTCAAAGAAACAATTTGTTTGTCAATGTGTGCCTTGGCTGATGTGAGTGATCCCACGTTAGCAGCCAAGGCCTTGACGAGTTCGAAATCTGCTGTTGGTAGTTGTTTCTTTGAAGAGTTGGTTTTGATTTCTGGAATTAGTGCCTTTTTTCAAAATCGCTTTTTATGCGGTCGATCAATGATCTGTTTCCACAGGGAGGCGATTCAGAGTTGGTTGGCGATGTTTCCAAGAAATCAGATGTGTCAAAGGATGAACCCGGTGTCTTAGGCACTACCATCAGTTCTTGCTCTTGGTCTTCTTCTTGGACAGGTTTAAACAGGAATTTGCTCTTACAGAGGCTTCTTCTTGATGATTTGCTCAGTTTGGAAGACATGTTTGTAAATGAGAAAATGTATTAGGAGATTTGTTTATGTGTCTCCGTTGCGGACGTGCGAGAGGTGATAATAAGCACTTGCCAGAGTTGCTCGGGTTTGGTGGGGTTGCGTGGGGGTTGTTCACGGGTCATGAACGGAACAATGGTATGGCAGTAGTCCATTGTGTTGGGGGGGTTTTTGCATTTTGGCGGGTTTTAAAGAGCGGGATACTGGGATCCCGTTGTGAAGCCTCATGCGAAACCCAGAGGATGGTTTTTGGTATAATGTTTTCCTATCCGATTGGATTGTTGGAAAAGAATATTAACAAATTATTGGTTATTTGTTGGGGTTATGGGTTGAGAACAGAAGTATCTTTGATAGTTATCATGAAAACAAGGTTGAAGGATATATCACGGGCAATCACTAAACATTGGCCTCTAATCCATAGCGATGAAACACTCACGGAAATCTTTCCGAACACACCTTTCATTGCTTTCAAAAAAGACAAAGACATACGGGAAAAGATCATCAGAGCCAAGTTGCCACCGGACACAACTGAGTCCGGAAGCGACATCGACGATCCCTCCCCCGGAAATAATTCTCCGGAATTACAAGAAACACTTGAGGATTTGATTGCTCTACTTTGAATACTATCCAACAAACGGTACATGCCTTGGTTATCTATTCAAACATACAAACATACCTACGGCTATGTCAAAAACCCCACCATATTGGTTGCTCTCCACATCTTTTTCAAAATGTAAACAAGAGATTACCCGATTCAGAGAATCAACAATACATGCAACTGACGAGGAAGCTTACATGACTTCCGAAAACTAGTTATTGCTACCCAAGGATCTGCAAAAATATCCTAAATCTCGAAAACATTTTCGTTCACGTACAGACCAACTTGGTCTTAAAGGGTCACACCTCCTGGTTAAACTATTTCCAACAAACACCATGTTTACAAAAACAACGGTGGAAATAGTACAGCACAGTTACAATAATTGGAATCGTATTAATACAATACCATTTTCAATTTACTACAAGTCAACAGACACAACGTCACTGGATGGGACAGCACCAACATTTATTATCCTATCCCATCTTATCCCAAGATAATCTTGAATATCATAAAAGTGTTTACAAAGACTCCTAGCATTCACATAGTAGATAGAAAGGTGACCTGTGGAATTTGTCAGTAAATTATTAAAGTCATAACTTTCAAAATAAGAACAACTATTGGTGGATGAAGTGTCGTCGAGGCTAAACAAATCAGAAACATTACAGTCATGAGACATACAAAAAAAGCACACAAACGAAATGATAGTACACAAATTTAGAAAGAAAACAAAATCGTAATACTAAATTACTTAATTTAAGCATCAACAACAAAAAACAAACAATACACTTCAAAGGAATAAAAACTAAATGGCAAGACTCATTATTAATTGCGTGAAAAGAACTTAAGCTACAATCTGACAGAAAAAAAATAAAAAATAAAAAATCGAACAAAGCTCATATAAATGTTGAAATAATGATAGACAAGCAAAATCAAACATCAGCCATCTTATGGAATGAGACCATTTAGCCACTGGACCGCCCAGCCGCCTAGCGATACACTGTATGTGGTAGGAGGAAACCTCGCTAACTTGTGTTTGTAGGAAAAAAAAAAGAAAAAAAAAAAAAAAAAAGAACATCAACAGAAAACTTGATAGTCATTAGTAGGTCTACGCATTTTTTAACCCATCTAGTTTTGTATAGATCGATTTTAATTCTCCCTTCATAGTCGAAGCTAATGATGATGACATAATTTAGCTCTTACCAGACAAAATACTCATTAGCAAACACAAAGGAAACCTTATTTATTAATCATTCATGATGATATCGTCGAAAACTAACGCCTCCGCATTTGTGCCCATTTTATCCTTACCAAAAAAAAAATATTCGCCATAAAAATTATCATAGCCGTTTAACGAGAGGCATTTATTGTTCCCATGAGAACTTTTATATAAATTTTACCGAAAGGGTTAACAATTGTGCATAAATATTAAACCATGGCTATCTTTTAAAATGTTAACTACGATTCCAGTAGTTTACTGCAAGAATCTTGAAAAAATTGGTTTTCAGTCATCTCGGGAGGTGCAGGGACTAGAGTGATAAAATGATATTTGGGTGGCTATAAACCATCCTCCATTTCGGATATCAACAAATATATGTACTTTAACCAGTGATTATAAAGACGTTACTTGATAAGATTACAAGTTTGAAAGTTAAAAGCTTTTGAATGTAATGAACTGTTAAATTAAAACATTTTTAATCTTTCAATTCGTGCCTTTAAACATTTAGCCCCTGGACCGCCCAGCCGCCTAGCGATACACTGTATGCGGTAGGAGGAAACCTCGCTAGCTTGTGTTTGTAGAAAAAAAGGTTCATCAACTGAAAACTTAATAGTCATTAGTAAGTTTACGCATGTGTTTGCAAGTTCATTACGAACAACTGAAGCTGATGTTCTAGATGGGACTAGATAGGAATAGTTCGCCCTGCTCTATTCAGAAGAGCATCAAGCCGCTGTATTCATGGTTTTGGATGCATTACAACAATTACGGATTTTATTTTGTTTTATTTTAATTGTTAAAAATTGTTTACGACACGGCGAAACTTGCGGAAACAAGGGTGAGTTTCCCGTTGATTTCTCCAGACTCCGATGACCGACTGAGCAATCAAATTTCACAGGTTTGTTATTTTATATTTAACTTGTGATACACACATTGTGTGATAGCTTTAAACAGCTTTCTCTCCTAATGTATATATAACCAGGTGTGAGGACTGAACAGTTTATTGAATGAGACCACATGGTTTACCCAGTCTTTTGCCTACTCGGTCATGATCCGAATACCTCCATTGTCGGACTATGATGCAGCCCATCGTTCGCCCGAGTTTGGCGAAAAGATGTTTCAATTGTTGAGCTTCTTGAAGTAAGTTACTATAATCGTGGTTAAAATTTAAAAAGGTACCTTTAAGGCTTTGTTTATCTAGAGTTATCGTACTTGTCATAAATGATGCCCTTGGATATTAATTCTGGTCCAGAAATACGGTAGCATTACGTCATGCGATGCCTGCACACAGCAAGCGAAAGTAGTCCATTTTTAGTGCCGTATTGAGTCATCCGTTACCCGCCGGTAGCTGTCATGGCGGCGTCCACGTATCGAGTACAACTAGCGGCAAACGCGTGGATCGTATGAGTTGTTTTTTATGCAAGCAGAGCGTGGCCTTCCTAAAGTTGTACCCATGAATACTGTAAAGATGGGGCAAGATGATGTCACTACACAGAAAAGAATCGTAATAATAAACAATTTGGGGTAGTCACTGCTAAAAGAACTATAGTACTCGCCAGGGTACTCGCGGCGGTATCTGACAGGTCACCCGGAAAACTGAACACGCCGGAAAACTAAAACCGTTCGAACAACGTGCTGATATGTCCGACTACGTCACCCGGAAAACTGAACGCGGCGGAAGACTGAAATCGCCACACCGGTAGTTCTAATGATAATTGTCTTTGTTGTATTTGTTGTATAACAAAATTAGTTTATGATGGTTTTTACCCGGAATTAAAAAAAATAAAAAATAAAAAAAAAATAACTGATCTATTGCTAAGCCATTAGTGTTTTGACAGTATCACGCTATGGCACAAATTTATAATAAGCCAAATTAGTATTTCTTCGTGAACCCCAGAGTAATCCACATTAAACCCTATACACGATAGATCGCATAGTACTGGTGGTCTTTTTCGCACAATCGCCTCTCACATTATTTACAAAATATTTGACACGTACATCATAACATATTATTGTATAAAACTATACAACTGTTTACTACTTATTCAAGCAGTTAACAGTTTTTACCTTTTTTTTCCCAAAAATCTTTCCCTCTCTTCTCTCCTTTTACAAATGTTGAGTAAATTTCTTACTTAATACGGGACCCAATCGTGGGAGTAGGCGGTTGCCGAAACTCGAAAACTCGTTGGGAAATTTGGAAAGTCTTTTGGGGTTATCTCATGGAAACCTGATGAATGGATTCTCTACAAGTTTATCTAACAATGTTGTTAAACTGTCTTGTTTGGAGTGCGATCAGTATTGTGAAGTAACCGTCTCACGCCACAACCAATACTCAACCCAATCTTGACTACGTTACGTGGATAAACAAACAAATATGCTTCTTCACAGAGGGCGGTTAAATGCACAGTTTATTGTATCGTCATGAACATCTAACAAGTTAACTGGAATTTAATATTTGAAGAGGATTGCCTTCTGCAGCAATGCGCACCCTTGTTGACTTTTTAGTTTTATTTTTAGGTTGCGTTTTCTTGTCCCGCTAAGGTATTGCAACCCAGTCGCCTTGCTGGTTTTGTTTGTGTCCCAACGTTACCACTGTAGCTGGGACTAGACACAATCATCAATCCCAAAATATGTGTGCGTGTCATTCATTCACAATTACCGTCTTGGATAATCTGTAACGAGCTGCGTGAACTTGCATTTGCCTTGCTAGCAACATTTGACGTTTAATTGGTTAAAGACAAGTGAAAACATGAATATTCATATTACGTCTTGCAGCTTATGGCACTACAGAGTTTGTCACTCGTCCGCTGTGAGTGGACAATCCCCATAGGCGCACACTTTATTCACTAATAGTAATGCATAATCGATGTAGTAATTATTGGAAATGCAACGGTCAAAATGCTTTCAAGAGACAGTCCCAACATTGTAATGGAATAAAATATTATGCTTTTGTACAATGATAGGAAATAAACTGTCATTTGAAAGAAAGTTAACCAATGAGATACAAAAATACATCCCTATGTCTATAATGAATTATTCCTGACGAGCTACCATTAAACATTTTTATGGAAACGTTTGCATATGCATTGTAGTATTTATATGCATTGTAGTATTTACCGTAATATGAATATTCATTTGGGAACAAACAACCCTAGTCGATAGACTAGGCTTCGCACCGGGTGCCATTTTCCCGCTCAAGTGTACAAAACGCCATGGACCCCGTCACAAGCGTGCAACAATTGTATAATGGTGTCGTTGAATAACAAATTAATTCAGGTCCAGAAGTGATGAGGCTTTAGGGAACAGTTGGTGCCTGTCGTTAACGGGTACTGGCTATTTTAATGGTGATTGTGTTTTGTATATGACTGAACAAAATTGGTTTATGACTGCTTTTTACCGGGAATGAAATGAACGAACCGATTAATTCTAAAGTCATTAGTTTTGACAGTATCACGCTATGGCACAAATTTACACTGAAGATAAATTATTATTTCTCCAATGAACCCCAGAGTAAACCATATTACCACTTTACATGAAATGCTTTACTTTTTGAGAAAACATTAAAACAATTTAAATTCTCGATATCGAGAAATACGGATTTATTTTAAACACATGTCATGACACGGTGAAACGTGCGGAAACAATGGTGGGTTTTCTCATTATTTTCTCCCGACTCCGATGACCGATTGAGCCTAATTGTTACAGGTTTGTTATTTTATATAGCAGTTGTGATACACGAAGTGTTGGCCTTGGACATTACTGTTTACCGAAAGTGTCCAATGGCTTTAAAGCAGTCAACAGTTACGTATTTTCCCAAAAGGCACAATCTATTCAGTGTGACAGTCTTTTCCCCTATGTTCTCCTTTAATAATGTTTAATAGACATTCTTTATTCTTGAGATCCAGTCGTGATAGAACCAAACTACACGCAGACTCGAAAACCCGTTGGCAATTTGTGAACGTAGTTTAGCTCAACGCTTGCTATCTCATGGACACACGATGAAAGGATTCTCAACAAGATTATTGAAGATTAAAGGAACATTTTACCAAATTGGTTTTGCTAACAAAACATTTGCTGGCATTGTAAGCACTTGAAGACACTTGACACTTTTGTCGGATAGCTACATTCCCCCTGGAACACTCCAAACGTGGTCATGCCAGTAATGTAGCTGCCAGCCCCTGCTGCCGAGCTATGGATAACTTTGACTGGAATTGGTGACCATAAACAAACTTGATTTCAGCAGGAGACCGCCCTATCAGCAGAGTTCCACAGTATGAGCTGGGGTTTGACATCAGAGTTTTCCTTCTAGGTGGGTTACCAACCAAGACCTCGGGCCCCACCTGAGCTTGTAATCAGAGCTACTGTCTAATAGGTGAACTTGGCTCCATAATAACGAGCTCCAGCTGACCGGGGCTATCACACTGTTACCTCTGCCCACAGTTCTAAACATGGATCGGTACGTGAAACCGGGCAGTATGTGTTTTAATAAGGAGAGGCTATTTGAGACGCTGATCATAATGGGACATTTCATGCTTTCGAAATGGCTCAATCACCCTTCACCTAAAAATATGTTTACCCCTGTTGTGGGGGGGGGGAGGTATACAGCGCCACCAATTATTGATTCACCGGGTTGCTTCTTGGCTATTACTACTATATTCGATATCGATCTCCAAAAAAAAAAAAAAGACTAAAATCTTTGGCTGCCGGGAGCAATTTTTATTCAAATCCAGGTTCTAAGCCAATGGCGACTCCACCACTACTGTAATGATCTGTCCCTCAAACACCTCAATGTCTAATTTAATTAGTCGGGAAAGTGTCGATTTTTTACATCTTGGGATTTAACCATGATTCTGCCAAAATGACAATGCAGGGTTTGGCGGTATGCAAAATTTTCAAGAATTCCATCAGTTTGTTTCTGATGAAACGACAATTGATGATCAGAACACCAGAGTTTGAAGGAAGTGGTTGTTTGACATTTGAAAAACTCTTCCAAAAACAGAGAACAAACACAAAAATAACAGAACAATAAAACGAACACACTAAAATAACAGAGAGCACTTCTGCACTGCACGACTGCATAGCTAAATTCATCGAATGGTTTGTATCAAAAGTCAAGGTCAAATGGGGTCAAATTATGTGTTTTGGTTGCAAATAAATTGTGAATCTCCAATGTATGGTTCAAGAATTATACGTTTTTGAAACATTGGGTTTCTACAACGTCCCGTTTGAACCAGAACGAAAGGTCCAAAGGAATCGCAAATGTTCTTGAAACCTTTTAGAATTGTAGGAATCCAGTGTGTGGTTCAGAAGGTTTTACATTTTTCTAAAATTAAATAAAATATGTGTTCCATTTTTGCAACAATACATTGTATAAGCTATGCAAGTTTCCATACAGCTCTACACCGTTACGAACTGTAACCTACACGTGCAATGTACATACGCGCGCCAGTTTTAACCAGATTAGTCCAAAATGGTCTTTACAACATTTTGAGTAAAGGTTACTACATGTGAGAAATATGCAATGGTAAACATGATGGATTAAATGTGTGAAATGGCTTACATATCAGTGCAATCCTATAAATAAATGTTTTTTTTTTCCATGGAACCTTTTGTTCAAAAGGCGGTCGGGTTATGAGTTATCTCCGATACTCAAAAACGTCCCATATAAATATAAAATTTGAAACTCCGCGGTTAACTGCATCATTTCATATTAAATGCAGTGGACACTATTGGTAATTACTCAAAATATTTATAAGCATAAAACCTTACTTGGTGACGATTAATGGGGAGAGGTTGATAGTATAAAACATTGTGAGAAACGGCTCCCTCTGAAGTGACATAGTTTTCGAGAAAGAAGTAAGTTTTCAACGATTTTGATTTCGAGAATGAGGTATCGAAATCATCCATTTAAAAGCGTACAACTTCGTGTGACAAGGGTATTTGTTTCTTCTTTCATTATTATCTCGCGACTTCGACGACCAATTGAGCTCACATTTCCACAGGTTTGTTGTTTAATGCATATGTTGAGATGAATAGTGTCCAGTGTTTTTAAACAGGTTGGAAGTCACATATTCAGTGGTAATAAACCCTCATTTAAACTATTGGACCCCCATCCCCTAGTCCCTGTCTGGTGTCTTTACCGGTTCATTATACAAACATGTTTTTGTTTTTTTAACAAAACATTTGTTAGAAAAATCATAAGGTAATTTTTACAAACAACCAATAATAAAATATAGGAAGCTGTTATTTACTACTACGGCTGTAGAGTAGCCAATCACTCAAGAAATGTTGTCAACGCCCCTACTGCGAGTGATACACAGCAGTTTGACCTGATTGACAACACGCAATTTTATTTCAGCATGTTGAATTTCGTTTAGCACAGGTTCAACAAGTATTATGCGTAACCAAAAACCAGCGGACTTGTTTTATTAAGCAAATAACAGCTGCCTACTAAATATTAATTCTACAAAGATGAACAACTCTCCTGAAAACATAAAGGAAATACAGCGTAAATATGTGTGATCGAGTTAAGAAGGAGCTTACTTATGACCGAAGCAGTAATGTGGCAAAACTTATTTTGCAAGAACTATCTCACAGTTAATGCTCACGCGAGCCCTTAGTAGATATGAAACCGTTGGAAACATTTAAACTTTCTCCGGGATTATAAAGGCATCAGTAAATTGATCTGAAATATGCTCATTCTAAAAATAAATCTGCACCATTATCTCCAGTTCTAAAAACATTCCCAACACCCTAATAATAATAATACTAATAATAATAATAATAAATGGTGCATATTGTCCGGAAGTTTTATGACAATCTTTTTTCTTCAGAGGGAATTAACAATTTCCATTTGCAGAAAATTTTAAAAACGGTCTCGACGTATTCTTTTGAAGAAGACGTTGTCCAAGACATAGAGAAATCGATCACTGAGAAAGAGTTGTTTTTAGCGCTCAAAGATATGGCGAAAGACAAAGCGCCTGGTTCAGACGGTCTCACGGTCGAATTCTATTTAAGTAACTGGTATCTCATAAAGAGTGATTTTCTTGATTTGGTAAATTACTGTTTCAAAAAAGGTCGATTACCAGACTCTATGAATAGAGCCTTGATTAGGTTAATTTTTAAAAATAGAGGTGAAAGAAGTGATCTGAAGAATTGGAGGCCAATCAGCCTACTGAACGTTGACTATAAAATAATTTCTTAACTCATCACTAAACGTCTTAGAATCATTCTACCTAATTTAATCAATGAAGATCAGACCTGTGGTGTTCAAGGGAGAAATATTCAGGACAATTTGATGATTCTTAGAGATGTCATCGATTATGTGAATTTACATGATAAAGAAGCAGCCATTGTTAGCATTGATCAAGAAAAGGCTTTTGACCGTATTGAATGGAAATATATGTTTGCCATGATGCAAACAATGGGTATTCCCGAGTTTGTGAGAAGGTGGATTGAAATTTTATACAGCAATCCCACGGTTACCATCAATGTCAATAGTTTCATTACCGAGCCCTTTCAAGCGACCAGAGGTATAAGACAGGGGTGCCCGCTTTCCCCTCTTTTATATAACATATGTGTTGAAGGCCTAGCTAACTTGATCAGAGGTAACAATGGAGTTAAAGGTGTGATCCTTCCAGGGCAACTTGTTCAATATCAAATTATTCAACACGCTGATGACACCAGTATTTTTATTACTGACAACACATAGTTCAATGCATTACGAAGTTGGTTTTACAGTTATGGAGAAGGGTCAGGCTCTAAAATAAATGTTTCAAAAAATCAAGGATTGTGGCTTGGTGCGTGGAAAAACAGAACAGATAAGCCAGGGAATTTCAATTGGAATAATCAAAAGATTAAAATTCTTGGCATTTATTTTGGAAATGGTGTCAAACCAGAAGACATTTGGTTGGAACGGGTTAACAAAACGAAAAATTGTCTGAATAGATGGAAAGAAAGGTCTCTGACTATGAAAGGGAAAGCTGTTGTTGTGAATAGTTTCATTGGTAGCAGCTTAGCGTATTATGGTTCAGTGGTCCCTTGCCCCAAATATCTGAAAGACGAATTGGATAGAAGTATTTTTGATTTCTATTGGTCCTCTAAACCTAACAAAACAAGAAGAGACACTATCAGAGGTCCATCAGAAATAGGTGGAACTGGTTTAATCAACATTTCATGCAAACTTGATGCTTTGTTATTAAAGTGGCTTCAGAAATACAGCTCGAGACCTGGGAAATGGAAATTCCTTTTCGAGTTTTGGATCAAACAGGCAAACACCGATCAATCACTCGGGTGGTTTGTCTTTAACAATGCTAAACTGAATTGCTCTAAATTGCCTTTTTTTATAGAGAGCTTGTGCTGGCCTTTCAAAAGGCCAATGGTGTGATGAAACCAAACGTGACTTGTATTAATGAAGCCATTGAAATACCTTTGTGGAACAATACTGTCATTACCAATACAGACAAAAAAATGGATACTAAAATCTTGAAACGGCATGGTATAATATGTCTGAAACATGTCATCAATAATGGCAACCTTCTAACTGCTCAGGAATTGGCCAAGAAATGTCACATCAAACCAATTAATGCAGGGAAAATTATGTCAGGTTTAAGCAAACATGTAAGTGATGATTTGTTAACAGAAAACAGAGAAGGTCCAGCACGTCACGTCAGTAGTATGTTGCATTTTGAAAATAATGATGAGAGTGTTCATGTTTCAGATACTACTGTGAAAACTATTTATAAGAGCATGGTTATAGACCGCTTTGTTCAGCCAATTGTTGAAAAGACCTGGTCAATTAAGCTTAACATTCGTCAAAACATTATTGACTGGAAAGAGGTTTGGAAAAAAGCTAACACCCAAAGTATTGATTATGACGATAGAGATCTCTGGTTTCGGTTGCGACATCGCATTCTTCCTACTTGTGATGTTTTACAGAAAATGAAAAAAATAGAACCTAATGTGGTTTATGTAAACAAGAGGAAGAGACTATAGAACACGTCTTTATATATTGTAAATGTACTTGGACTTCTTGGTTATTTTTGGAATATGTTCTTCGTAAGTATAAGGGTAATAAACACTTTTATCTCAACGATAGTAACTAAATATTGGGATACGACAAACAAATTGACAACATATGTTTGTTCCTAATAGCTAAACTTCACAGAACTATCTGGAACTCCAGATGCAGAGATCTCCTTGCAATCAATCCGGTCTCTGATAAAAAATTGTTGAAGTTGTTCCAGCACAAACTTAAACGAATGATTCTTTTGGAAAAACAAAGACTTAATGATGATGATTTTGTTGAATTGTTTTGTATTGAGGAAAAAGTTGTATTTTCGTTCTAAGTCCTCTTGTTTTGTATATTTTCTTTTTAGTTTTGTATATATAATGGTCTTTTAATCATTGATCTGTTATGTAGTGGTGTTGTTTTTTTTGTTGAAAGGTTTTTGATGGAATGTAATAAAAGGAGATGCATGTCTCCATTGCAGAAAAAAAATTAATAATAACAATAATAAGACTTTGTAAAGCGCCTAATGCAAAAACCTCTTAGCGCATTAAAGAAACAATAAAATAAACAATTAGAGAAAGATACAAGATACAAATAGGCAAATTACAAAAAAAGAAGCTTTAAACAAATGAGTTTTGAACAAGGACTTAAAACATCGTAAAGTATTAGCTTGGCGAATATGCACTACCCTACTGGCAACTAAAACAAGTTGTTATGTAATATAGCCTGCTTTGCAATATGGTAGACATTTGTTTTCAGAATAAAACATCAAATAAAAAGGGAACATTTTTGAATCGTTGAACAATAACGGAAATTATTATTTGGTGACTGTCAACACAGGGCATTTAAACTGTTACTCATGAGACATAGACCTATTTCAGTTTTAGATTACGACCAATATTTAGGGTAAATTGAACTGATTTTAGATGACGGAACAGGCTGCAACAGTTACAAAATGATTATCTAGACTGATATGCAGAGGGAAAACAAAAACTTTGCACTTACCTCCAAGAACAAGAAAGAGAAATGGACCCATCATGTCCTCTCCACTGACGAAAACTCCCTGTATCACCAGAGACAGTCAGATTTCTTGAATCCTTTTGAAACAAAGTAGCAATTTTACCAACAGATGCAGACAGCGATCTAAAACTGAAGCGAGATTTTGATCAGTGTTAATCGACAGCTTCCTTCCCTGCACTGAGTGATTAAATCTACCCACAGCAATTATATACACTTTGCGTGTTACATGTTCATGTACACAATTTCGGGGGTGGGGGGAGGGAGGTTGGGGGGGGGGAGACGGTGTGTTTTTTGCATAGACAAATGGCGCATGCGCAGAGCACAACGGTGTGGGTTGCGGGTCCACGTGGGTCGCTATGAAAGATACTATGATACTATTTGGCACATAAGTCTCTTTTGGGCGGGATTTACTATTAGTGGTGTATGAACAAAATGATTTGCACTTGAATTGCAAAAGACATTATTCAAGAGATTGTACTTGCCGATATTTCTGCTGCCCAGGTTTAGCTTCACGTTACGCAGCAAAAAAAAAGTGAACGTGAACGTCAAAATATTGTGGTACTTCTGGGTGACGTCGCCACGTCTGGGCTTTGTGCATGCTCACGTATGGCGTCTGCGCGCAAATCTTACCTGACGTGAAAAGTGGTTATTTCAGGTATAATTAAAACGTGAGATTTTAACGACACATTTTCTGACGTTCACGTTCACGTTCACGCGGAACGTGCAGCTAAACATCCATATATGATGGATCGCAATAGGCGTCATCAACTGCCATCTTTGATGTATTAACAAGGGAAAAGGGCACGCGTATACGTGCTGCGCGTGCACTTTCCCCTATTTAAATCTTCAAAGATGGCGGTCGTTGACGCGTATTGCATTCCATCTATAAACAGTGGACTGAGGGCCCCAACAGATTCCAGGTCCTAGGGATGCTTTGTCGTGCAATCTGGGCCACTGTTTGGCCAAGAAGTTGTTAATTTGATGAGCAAATGATTTTTATTTTCGCGAGGCAAGCTAGGTGGATTAGAAAAGCCTTATTTAAATACTAGAAGTGACATACGTTGTACATGCTGAAATAATTTTCGTCTCACAAAGACAATTTTATTGTGTATGACATTGTTTGCTCATTTCTCAAAAACTAAACCACCTCATGAAATAATATTTCAAGTAAAGCTTTCTACTATCGGTATCTTCAAACCGTGTTTCTATGTGGAAATGTTGGTTTGTGTCCTACAAAAAGTACCGAAACCATTTAACCTTATACCGCACTGTTAACAGGTGTCACAATTTTGTGTACATCATTTTCATAGACAAAGCAACATACAAAGTATACCTTTTCCTATCTTAATTTTGTGTGTGAAGACATACTTTGTTGACAAATTGTGTGCATACAATTTGTGACGATGAAGAGGCTCATTTTTTTATAAAACGTGTGCATATAGTTATAATACTTTGTAGTAGTCATCATAATATATTTATTCGGCTGTGAGCTCAAGCCTTGGCCATGCCACGCGCTACCTACGACCGTTGCATGTGTGTTAATCGCATGGTGACTGTTCCGTGAACAGCAGTATTTGTGTACTGGAGATGCCCGGCGCCTGCAATAAGCAGCGCAGCAGACAAGTGTACACTGACAACCGACTCATCGAGTCTTTGCTTTAGGGAACTGACAAACCTTTGAATCTTAATAGTAGCCACTAGATCTCTCGGCTGCCCGAAGCGAAAGGATATTGAGCTTGATATCTTCATTTTTACAAGTTTCCTAAATTTGTTTATTAATTGCACTTTAATATTGACATTTTGGTTTTAAAGGCACTGCACGGACACTATTGGTAATTACTAAAAATATTTGTTAGTATAAAAACGTGTTCTGTAACCAGCAATGGAGAGCTGTTGATAGCATAAAACATTTTGAGAAACGGCTCCCTCTGAAATAACATAGTTTTCGAGACCTCAGAATTAGAATTTGAGGTCCAAAAATTAAGCATCTGAAAGAACACAAGTTCGTGTGACAAGGGTGTTTTTTCTTCATTTATTCCCTCACAACTTCGACGACTAATTGAGTTCAAATTTTCACAGGTTTGTCATTTTATGCATTATGTTAAGATACACCAAGTGAGAAGACTGATATTGACAATTATCACCAAAAGGTGTCTAGTGCCCTTTAACGATAATTCAACCATTAATATTGAGTTGTGGAAAAAAAAATGCACCCATATTTATTTACTATTAGCTGATGGCTCAGAGGTGTCATGAAGAGAGACTCACCAGTCTATTGAATACCAACGCAGGGTATACGTAGTCTACTTCTGGTACTAGATCATGGTCCAATTACCTTTGAAGTATTGTCCAATTCATGTCGCTAAAGTTTGCTGAAAAGATGTCTAGTTTTCAAGACTCAAACAGTAACTTACCATAAACTAAGTTTAAATTGTAAAATATATCATTGTATACAACGGATATGTATTACAATACATGTACATTCGTATAATTGTATTTTTTTATAAGCAAACGTGTTCGTATAATTTGACTGCGGAATGAATGCAAGATGAATGGTACATCATCGTCAATATGTTGACCTAGGCTCGAGGCAACTATAATGGCGTGATTCTCGAGCTATAGAGTATGACGTCAGATGTTCAAGCTAGATGGCAGTCTTGCCTTCATAGTTCAAGGGCCGAAATGGTTATGTACGATAACAAACTACCGATTGGCTATTGGTCGGACTCGCTCCGATCCACCACGCGGTAAAGACACTGGACACTTTTAGTAATTGTCGAAGACTAGTCTTCTCGCTTGGGGTATCTCAACATATGCATAAAGTAACAAACCTGGTAAAATTTGAGCTCAATTGGTCGTCGAAGTTGCGAGAAAATAATGAACTAAAAAAACACTCTTGTCACACGAATTTGTTGTGCTTTTAGATGCTTGATTTCGAGACCTCAAATTCAAAATCTGAGGTCTCGAAATCAAATTCGTGGAAAATTTCTTCTTTTTCGAAAACCACGTCACTTCAGAGAAAGCCGTTTCTCATAATGTTTTATACTATCAACCTCTCCTCATAATTTGTTACTTAA
The DNA here is from genome assembly GCF_902459465.1 of Asterias rubens. Lineage (NCBI taxonomy): Eukaryota > Metazoa > Echinodermata > Asteroidea > Forcipulatida > Asteriidae > Asterias > Asterias rubens. The sequence goes on along the minus strand of NC_047075.1, from coordinate 10,810,460 downwards.
CAAGGTTTTACGTTAATAATTATTTTGAGTAATTATCAAAAGTGTCCACTGCCTTTAAGTTTCGTCCCGATGTTGACAAACATTATCAAGCATGTAAAGATTTATCATTGTTCCGTAAGTTATTTTGGTGCGTTCAAATAGCTTCCCTGGGTCGACCCCGGTCTGCCCCCGGTACGTTCGAAAAGCTTTGACATCATTCCAGGGGCTCACCCGGATCAGCCCAGAGTGCCTTGATTGTGGATAGGGTCACTTGGGGCTGGCCCCATGTGCATGACGTCACCACGAGAGGGCGAGTGTGATCGTTCAGTTAGCTCTTGTCAGGGGCTCACCCGAGTTAGTACCGCGGGGTCGACTATGGGAAGCTAAGCAAACGCACCCTATATTGGGTTGTTTGACGCGCATTGTTAAGAAACACGGGATGTCTTGCACCTTACCTCGTCTTTGAATGCGACCATTAGTCTGCCTAGGGGACCAGTCTAATTTACGCCTAAGCTGGTTCCGTGTCTTTATTGTTGTCGCTGCACATTACATAACCAGTGACATCATTAGGTACAACACTGTACATGTACATACACATACTGATGTTCATGTAGACTATCCAATCTCTGGCGTAACCTACGGACATCGAAGTGTGACGTCAGATGTTTGGCTTAACAATTTGCTCACTTCATCATGGTTCAAATACCTTCATGGTCTACCAATCTCTATCGACCTAATTTGGCAAAAAGATGTTACGTTTCCGAGACTCTTGCAGTAAATTACAAGAAACGTGGTTTATATTCATTTCAAAATATACATAGGCTTGATATTTGAACGTAGAGTTATCGTACTTTTCATGAATGATGCCGTTGGATAACAAATTAATTCTGGTCCAAGTGCGAGTCATTAGGAAACAATAGGTACCTCAGGTACGGGCAAATTTAATGGTGGTTGTGTTTGTGTAGGATTGACAAAAATTAGCTTATGACGGCTTTTTACCTGGAATTAAATGAACGAACCGATTAATTCCAAAGTCATTAGCAATGACAGTATCACGCTATTACATAAATTTACATTGAAGCTCACTTCACTGAACCCCAAAGAAAAATCGTACTAACCCTGTACACGATAGCTGGCATGGTACCGTTTGGTCTTATTTCGCACATTGGCTTCTCACATATTTACTACTTGTTTATATATTCGCCGCTTGCTGCTTTTTTCCTAGTGGGTGCAAGGATAAAGATAGGTCCCTGCCGCTAGATCCAGTGCTAAACATGCAGCGACATAGAAGTCCGCAATATAATTTGACTGCGTATCTCTATGTGAAGTGAATGGGGCAAAGGTTAAACCATACCCCAGTTTTTGATGCCGGTATATGGCGTTATTCACGAGCCTCGAATAATGACGTCAGACGTTCAGGCAACTTTTTGTTCCAATACCCACACTGTGGTTTCGGGGATCGTACACACACCATCGTTCCCAATATTTGAGTTGTATCGAGGTGTGTACACTTGCATTGGACCTGCCAGGCGTGGGGGGGGGGAGGGAAAGAGGCGCCATCAACGTTGATACTCGTCTCATTCACGAGCATGCCTTACATCACGCAGTCATTCATGCAGTCATACCACGTACGTTCTGAGGCGAAGTTTAGTTTGTGCGCATGGGCGATCTGTACAGTACGCGGTTTGTCACCCTGACTGCTCGGTGTACTGTACCAACACACACAAACTCCGGACGTCGACTGATTCACACAAGAAACCGATAATGCGTAACGGAAGTTATCGGTTTTGAAATTCATAAAAATCGACTGGGTAGAATGGGTTATTTTTTTTTAACTTCACAATGTTGGAAAACTATTTATTTAAACAAGAACTTGAAAATTTCAGGGGTAGAAAGGTTCAATTTATCACCTTCGTCGCGTTTTGTGACACTGTTTTGGGGGTGTCGAAATTTTCGTTAAAAGCAATAACTATTATACTTTGATTACCGTTATGGTGCTGTTGCCTGGCAATGCGCCCGATGTTGGAGGGATGAATGCATTTTCAAAATAGTCTTGTCTAAATATTTGTCGATTGTTTGCAAAGATTTCACTCAAAATAAACTATTCGTTTTAGTGTAAATATTGAACACCCCTGGAATGGTACATTCACACAGCATCGGGGAAATAATTGCGCAATGTGGTGTAGAGCATGACCATCCACGCGCTACCTACGACCGTTGCATGCATGTACTGTCGCACACTGACTGTTTCATGCACGGAATGGTGTGTGTACTGGAGATGCATGGTACTTGTAATAGCAGACAATACAATGTAAGGGTGCTTTCGATAAGCTTCCCTGGGTCGACCCCGCAGTGCTTACTCGGGTGAGCCCCTGACAAGAGCTAATCGAACGATCAGACTCGCCCTCTCGTGGTGACGGCATGCGTCTCAGGTCACCCCCAAGTGACCCACTCCACAAGCAGGGCACTGGGGGCTGACCCGGGTGAGCCCCGTCAAACTATTCGAACGTACCGGGCAGACCGAGTCGCCCCAGGGAAGCTAAATGAACGCACCCTATTGCTACTCTCACACTAGGGAGATTATGCTAGCGAATGTGCTTACGAACAAAAATATTTAACAATCGCTCAAACTTCACAACATTCGCCTCAAATTCACTACGTTCACAAGTCATTCTCCACCTCCTTACGAAGATCGGTCAATTTATGCTGCTCTTACACGGCGAATATGCTAGCGAATATGCTATCGGAAGGAAATATTTGACAATAGTCTCAAACTTCGCAACATTCGCTGTGTCTTCGTAAGCATTGGTAACAAATTCGGAACGTTCAGAAATTATTCCCCACCTCCTTATGAAAATCACTCAATTTACGAACCGGTTTGTAAGTTTCAGCGAATGTTGCGAAGACGGTCATATGGCGTGATTTTCGTAAGCATTGGTAACTTTGGTAAAGCATGCGTAAGCGTTTGCAACGTTCGTAAAGGCATTGGCAAGCGTTGGTAAGCATTCGTAATATATTCGTAATATATTGGTAAGGAGAGGGCCGACCGAGGACGATCCAGGGGGGAGACCGAGATGAAATTAGTCACTATCCAACCGCTATTTTGAACGAGTTCAAATATTCATGTTTGTAATAACATTCGCCGCTCTGTGAGAGCAGCAATACGAAGTGCTTTCATACATTTAGCGAATGTTGTGAATACGGTAACGCCATCGATTTGCGTTTGGAAAGCCATTGGTACTGTTGGTAAAGCGTGCGTATTTTGCGTTAGATATTGGTGAGGAGAGGTTTAAGGACGACATAGAACGTATTCACTATCAAATCGCAACTTTTAGGGAGAATTGATCGCGAATTTCAAACATTCATATTCGCAAGATATTCGCACAAGTGTGAGAGTAGCATTAACGACCTGTCATCAAGTCCTCTCGTCATTGAATATAACCACTAGTCTACATATTGGTAGGGGACCAGTCTAGTTCACATCTAGACTGGTCCCATTTCTTTACCCAGCGAGGATGATAGCCTTGCTCAAAGCAGTCGCATTGCTCACTCCGAAAAGACGCCGTAAAAACCCATCAGTATACACTGTGCATACTTTGTGTATTCACACCGCACGACCATACCGTAAATACACCATATCACATCGCTCAACGCTCACCGTACAATTACTGTGCACAAGTCATCCGCACTCGTACCACCAACCCGCATGCGGAGGCCGCTAGCGACGGCCGACGCATGTGGATAGTGTACGGGGCATCGTGTCGTGCGATGTGGTTACACACATTTTACGCACAGTGTGAATATTAATTCTACTGCCTTGAGCAAGGCTACGAAGATGAAGACATGTACTGGTTTTACAAAACCAGTGATATCATTGGATACCATGTATTGCTGTACATATACATCATTTCAATGTTGTTTTATAAGTATACTTGTACGTATAATTTGATTGAAAAATGTATGCGGGATCAACGCTACATTTGTAGGCTACCATGTGACCGTCAGGATTTTAACGTAGGCTCAATGCCAATCTGTGACGTCATTTGCGAGCCTGGAAGTATGACGTCAGATATTCTGGCTAACATAATATTGAGCAAGTTCGAGTGTGCAGAATGGTTAACTAAATTTGCGCTCGAACCCATTGGTCGACCATTGACGACTACTGTGTGGTCGTCCAATTGGACTCAGACTCGAGTTCATGGTTTCTTCACTTGTCCCAACAGCACGTTTCATTCTAACCTGTGTAAAGTGTAGAAGGGAACCAGTGACACTGTAGCGAAAAAGCGGAAGGTTGACTATTCTTCTAAATGAGTCGTTCGAGTGAGTGCGTCACTGCACATGTCCGTTGGTGGTCAGTAGTCAACCACGGGTCGACTTTTTGTGCCCACTCGAACCTGGAAGTTTGATGTCAGATATTCTGGCCACCATTATTGGTTAATTCAAGCCAAACTGAACCTTGAAACTCACCAGACAATTGAACCTCAATACGAAGACGGCAATGTTTTCATTACGTCATGATGATGTCATTAGGTGTCAAATTACAAGGTTTTTAAAGTTGAAAGGGGACCATTTTCGTTTTGCTGTATCTCAACGAACATGAAAGCTATGATGTTCAAAGTTTTCGCATCTGATAGACCAAGACTTGGGCAACAATTGAAAAGTTAACGCCAAAATCGTACGACCTTAGCATCGGGGTCGTTACCCTGGGTCGAAGTTCACCTTCGTTTTTTTTTTTTTTTCGTCAAAAAACAACTTTCGAGCTTTTCTACGGAATAACTCAAGATTGAGATTGAATGGAATGTTGAAACTCTACAGATAGTTGAACCTCACTATCAAGACAACACATACTTTATTACGTCATTATGATACATCGGGAATTGAATTACGTTAGATCAAAGTTTAATATTTGTAAAAATCATAACTCAAAAACTATGATTCGGATTTTGACAATCTACACATCATCGGATAGATCATTAAAAGTTGGACAAATGCTTCACAGAACACGTAAAATATTTTTAATACTTCTAGTGTAAAACAAAATTTGAAAATTTCATAAAATCTTATCGTATTCATGTTTTTAAAACTACTGATCATTTCAACGTGATTTTTGTTTCAGATTGTAAAACAGCAATCCCGCTCTATCTTTTGCACAGAAATAACAAAATCTATGCATCATCTGAAAGGTCTTAATAGACTTATCACGTGCTATACTATATGCGACCCTGTTTGACCTTGACTTCCCGTTAAAGTTGGAAATTGATATATAATGTTTGAAAAATAAAAAAAAATCCTAAACCACATGATTTGATTTTTATCATCTGTACGTCAAAAGAAAGAACTCAAAAGACATCACCAACGCTACCAAGTGTCACCTCATTTGACAGTACCTTCCGGTTCAAAACGGAAGTTGAAACTTTATATTAGGAAAAAACATAACTTCTAAACCAAATATTGGATTTTTACAACCCATCCATCATTTCCAAGGTCTTAATAAACTTATCACGCGCTACATAAAAAGTAACCCCCATTTGACCATTCATCCGATGCAAACCGGAAGTTGGTGTTTAATTTGTAAACAAATCATAACTCCTTAACCAGTCATTGGATTGATGAGGTAAAATGTTGTCACCAATTCATTCACTCACTCACCACGAACACCTTGTTTTTGTAGTAAACAAAAACTGTACATGTACCTCTAGTTGTTCCTGTTCCTGTTCCTGTTCCTGTTCCTGTTCCTGTTCCTGTCCCTGTTCCTGTTCCTGTTCCTGTTCCTGTTCCTGTTTCTGTTCCTGTTCCTGTTCCTGTTCCTGTTCCTGTTCCTGTTCCTGTTCCTGTTCCTGTTCCTGTTCCTGTTCTGTTCTCGTTCTCGTTCTCATTCTCGTTCTCGTTCTCGTTCTCGTTCTCGTTCTCGTTCTCGTTCTCGTTCTCGTTCTTGTTCTTGTTCTTCTTCTAGTTCTTGTTCTTGTTCTTCTTCTTGTTCTTGTTATTGTTGTTGTTATTGTTATTATTATTGAGATTGCAACAATGACCCCGTGAGAGGTGGACGTGTTTTCGGGGAGCTCCACTTGCTTCACTGAACACATACAAACCGTGCAGTCTAAACGCAATGGGTCCCAAGCGACTAGGAGGCCACTCGGTCGGTAGGGTCTCTCGCCCCGCAGCCTCTGGTGATGAAGCCGCGAGCCCCGAAGAAGGAGCAACAGCCAACCAACATGAAGATTTTGAGGCGTTTGTAAGAGCCACTCTTACATAGCTACTAAACGGGCAAATGCAGCTAGAGGAGAAACTCGGGGCCTCGATAGAGTATAACAGTGAGCGGATTAACGGAGCTGGAAAAAGCTAAAGATATTTTAGAGGACACTGTAGACCAGCTACAAACAGACCTCTCTGCTGTCCAGAACCAGCTAGCTCAACAGCAGGCCGACATAAACAAACAAGAACGCTTCTCCTGGCGTAACAATTTCAGATTGATTGGTGTGGAGGAATCTACAAATGAGAACTGTATGGAGATAGTCAAAACCATCCGGGAAGACAAGTTTGACTTTGAAGGCGAGCCCTGCATTGAACGAGCCCACCGAGACGGTAGAGAGAAGTACGGTAAACCGGCCCACATACTCGTAAAGATGTTATCATACCAAAGCAAGGTAAAAATCATGAAGTCCCACCGTACCGCCTTAACAGACTCGCCTATGTACATACTCAACGACCTGACGGCAGCCGATCGAAAGGAAAAGTGGAAGTGGAAAGTGAAGGTGAAAGCACTATACGACCAGGGGACGAAGCTGAGGTTCTTTGCGGGGAAATGGCGACACAGAGATGGTGGACCCTTTGCGTTCAACGGTAACTAACTGTATAAATTTGAACTATATCGACTTCGAAAGCTGAACAGTTGTTACCTCATTTTTAAGTGCCAGCTTAATTTCCATAACTGCCCTCACTAAAGTAAAGTGTGTTTTTCTCTTGTGCCTAAGTAGGTTATTTTATCGAGGACAGTTGGGATTGCATTTATTTTGTTTTTGTTAGAAATTTCTTCTAAGTTGGTACCCTGCATTGCAAGTGGAGCTCCGACTAAGCACAGTCGGTGTGGTGTTGTTTTTGCATTACAAGTATTTTGTTTTTTGTTTTGGGGGCCGGGTTTGTTTATTGGTGTTTTTGGGGTGGGTTTTTTCTAATTATATTTTTTCCCTTCCAAGCATGAGAGCTTGTTTTTTTTTTTTTTTTTTTTTTTTTTTTTTGAGGGGGGGGGGGGGGGGGGTTATTGCAACTAAATCAAAAACACGGAGATTTGTAAGCTTGTATACAGTTAGACCAATTCCTCATTTAATTTATTTCTTGTGTATGAAGTACATAATCCCATGGGTAAAAGTGTACCGTCCCTTTACTACCATGACATTCCTCTTGCTTTTCTTGTATGATTGCTTTCTGTTTGGCCCACTAAATTGTGGTGTCAACCGGGTTCACGCTTTGAATGACAAGCTCGCATAGTTCTAAAGGCACCTCGCCTCAAAATGTGTCCATAGTCTCCATAAATTGTCGCGGCTTAGCAGATTCCAAATGTTTTTATCAATGTTTAATTTTTAATGTTATATATTGTTGTATTTATATTCATATTTAAATTTATATTTTTACATAGTTTTTAACGATTCCTGTAAGTGGCGGCTTTCCGCTGTTGGATATCAATAAATAAATAAATAAATAAATAAATAAAAAAGGAGGGGCGTTTTACATCGTTTAAGGACAAAGCGCTACTCCATTTACTGTCTGCAAGACGTCCATTGTACAGACTCGATGGAGCAGAGGATTAGAGCTGAATGGGGGTTCGATTGTTATTTTAGCTCTTTCAAAAGTAACTCCAGAGGAGTGGCAATTCTTTTCAACAACACCTTTTGCGCTCAGCTTGGAAATTTATGGTTGTAACATTACCTCAATTAATTTATATGGCCCTAACAAAAATGATCGTAATTTCTATGAAACTGTGAATGGTATTATTGCTGATAACGATAATCCACACACATTTATCTGTGGTGATTGGAATTTAGTATTGGATGTCAGATTGGATTGTTTCAATTATGTCAACATTAACAATCCATTGGCTAGGCAGAGAGTGTTGGATTTGTGTAACCAAGCAAATTTCATTAATCCCTGGCGCATTCAACATCCAGAGTCTAAGAAATACACTTGGAGGCAGAACTCTCCATTAAAACAGTCCAGGCTAGATTTCTTTTTAATTTCTTCAGAGTTAAACACTAAACTAGCCTCTTGCGATATTAAACCGGGCTATCGCACTGATCATTCAATTGTTGATTTGCAACTTGATTTTAATCAGGTAGACAGAGGGGTTGGTTATTGGAAATTTATATAATAATTCTCTTCTTATGGATTCGATTTATGTTGACCAGGTTAAAACCACCATTAGAGAGATTGTCGATAGGTATGCCGCCTCGCCCTACCAACGTTCAAATCTGAGTGACATTCATCCTAAGGATGTTAATATTTTATTATTAATGATCAACTTTTTTTTGAAATGTTACTCATGGAGATTAGAACTAAGACCATTTCCTATGCCGCCTGGAAGAACAAAAACTCACGTAAGGCTGAATCAAACCTCGAAAAAGAAATTACAGTTCTATCCGAGAAAGTTGCAAAGGGAGATGTTGTATCAAACGACATGCTAAAATCGATTGGAAGCAGACTGACCTCGTTAACCTTCGCAAGAAAAAAATGGAAGGCGTTTTGATACGGTCAAAAACTAGGTGGATTGAACCAGGGGAAAAGCCTTGCAGGTATTTCCTTAATATGGAGAAACGTAATTGTGTAAATAGAAGCATTAGTCGTGTTGTTACAGATAATAATAGTGAGCTGACGAGCTCGTGTAGTATCCTTAATGAAGCTAGGCTTTTTTACAAAAAACTGTATTCTTCCCCTGATTCACACGAAAGGGCTAGTTTGCAACATTTGTTCAGTAATTATGATTCTCCAGTTCTTTCTAACTTGACTCGGGATCGTTTGGAGGGTCCGTTGTCATATTAAGAAGTTTTGAATGCCTTGAAAAGGAGTAAAAACGGAAAGTCTCCGGGGTCAGATGGTTTTAGCTTCGATTTTTTTAAATTATTTTTCTCAGATTTGGCATGGTTTCTATTGCGGTCTCTGAATTTTGGCCACGAAACAGGAAATTTTTCAGTCACCCAGCAATATGGGATTACCACCCTGCTACCAAAAGGGGATAAACCCCGTCAATTCTTGAAGTACTGGAGACCCATTTCCCTATTGAACATTACGTACAAACTGGCCTCTTCTTGTATAGCAGAGAGATTTAAAACATGCCTTCCTGCTATTATTCATGAACAACAAAAAGGCTTTTTGCAAGGTCGCTTTATAGGGGAAAACATTCGGTTAATGTGTGATTTGCTTAACTACTCAGACAACAACAATATTCTTGGTATGTTTCTTTTAGTTGATTTTGTGAAAGCCTTTGATTCGGTCTCCCATGACTATATTCTTCAGATTCTTGAGCTGTTTAACTTTGGCCCCTCAATACAAAAGTGGTTTCAAGTGCTGTACAATGGTGCAAAAGCCTCTGTATTGATAAATGGTTTCTTGTCAGAATCTTTTCAAATTGAGCGGGGTTGCCGGCAAGGTGACGGCTTAAGCCCTGTCTTGTTCCTTTTGTGTGCCGAAATTCTGGGCAAAATGGTTCGCAGGGACAACACTTTGAAAGGAGTTACAGTTGATGGCTCCGAATACAGGCTTTCTCAATATGCAGACGACACCGTGTTTATTCTAGACGGTTCAGAAAACTGGCTTAGCAGGGCCTTTAAGCTACTAGACGATTTTGCTTGAATGTCGGGCCTTAAGGTTAACATCAGTAAAACTTTATAAAGCTTTATAGGGGAAAACATTCGGTTAATGTGTGATTTGCTTAACTACTCAGACAACAACAATATTCTTGGTATGTTTCTTTTAGTTGATTTTGTGAAAGCCTTTGATTCGGTCTTGTGAAAGCCTTTGATTCTGGGCAAAATGGTTCGCAGGGACAACACTTTGAAAGGAGTTACAGTTGATGGCTCCGAATACAGGCTTTCTCAATATGCAGACGACACCGTGTTTATTCTAGACGGTTCAGAAAACTGGCTTAGCAGGGCCTTTAAGCTACTAGACGATTTTGCTTGAATGTCGGGCCTTAAGGTTAACATCAGTAAAACTTTATAAAGCTTTATAGGGGAAAACATTCGGTTAATGTGTGATTTGCTTAACTACTCAGACAACAACAATATTCTTGGTATGTTTCTTTTAGTTGATTTTGTGAAAGCCTTTGATTCGGTCTTGTGAAAGCCTTTGATTCTGGGCAAAATGGTTCGCAGGGACAACACTTTGAAAGGAGTTACAGTTGATGGCTCCGAATACAGGCTTTCTCAATATGCAGACGACACCGTGTTTATTCTAGACGGTTCAGAAAACTGGCTTAGCAGGGCCTTTAAGCTACTAGACGATTTTGCTTGAATGTCGGGCCTTAAGGTTAACATCAGTAAAACTTTATAAAGCTTTATAGGGGAAAACATTCGGTTAATGTGTGATTTGCTTAACTACTCAGACAACAACAATATTCTTGGTATGTTTCTTTTAGTTGATTTTGTGAAAGCCTTTGATTCGGTCTTGTGAAAGCCTTTGATTCTGGGCAAAATGGTTCGCAGGGACAACACTTTGAAAGGAGTTACAGTTGATGGCTCCGAATACAGGCTTTCTCAATATGCAGACGACACCGTGTTTATTCTAGACGGTTCAGAAAACTGGCTTAGCAGGGCCTTTAAGCTACTAGACGATTTTGCTTGAATGTCGGGCCTTAAGGTTAATATCAGTAAAACCAATGCAGTTTGGATTGGTGGGAATAAGGGCCGTCAAAAAGGTGTTTGTCCTGATATTAATGTTCACTTGGTCCATACCCAAGAAAGTTTTAGAGCTCTAGGTATTGATTTTTCTACCAACTTGGACAATATGATTGATAACAATTATAACCGGGTTTTAAATTCCATCAGCAACTTAATTGGGCGTTGGTCTAAGCTCAACCTTAAAGTTTTGGGTAGAGTTACTGCTGTTAGATCTCTCCTTTTGTCTAAGCTCACATTTTTAATCCTTACTCTCCCTGATCCTTCCAAGCTATCTATTAAAAACCTTGATTCTATGTTGTATAAATTTATTTGGAAAGGGGTTGACAGAGTAAGTAGGAATCAAATGATTCAAGATTACAGCGAAGGTGGGGTTAAAATGGTGGACATCCGTTCTTATTTTAGTGTTCTCAAATGTACGTGGATTCGCAGGTTGCTAAGAGCAGAGGACTCTGGTTGGTCTTCCCTGTTCTATACATTATTCAATTTCCAGAACATACTTTTTCTGGAAGTTGTCCACCCGAGTATTGCTCGATTTTTACAGAGAGCCATTCACCCCAACCGTTTTTGGTTAGATGTTCTTACTGCCTGGGGATCTTACGTACAATGCCACCAGCCGACTAACCAGATTGACTCCTTAAACAGTGTTCTATGGTACAACCATAGGATTAGAATTAATTACAACTGTGTTCATTATAAACATTACGACAAATTTCCTTTAAGGCCGTAAAACAATCCTTTGGAATAGCGATAATGGACAAGGATGGGGCGAATATTTTCTTCCCTTTCATTCCATTCAATTTTAGGCTTCTCTTGCAAGATAAAAAAGGCTCTAACCGTATTTATAACTGTCTTACATCTGCTAAAAAAGTTGCGTATAAATTCATCGCTAAATGGGAAACACAAATGAGTATTCAGCTTACCAAACCTAAGTGGATGGTCCTTTGTAACATTCCATTTTGTGCTACTAACGACACCAGACTACGGTGGTCTCAATACAGATTAGTCCACAGAATACTTGGAGTCAACTCATTCTTAGCCAAAATCGGTAAAAGGGATAATGGTCTTTGTATATTCTGTCAATTTGAGAGTGAGACGCTGGTCAATTTATTTTGTAGATGCAAGTTTTCAACTATGTTTTGGACCCAATTTGGAGATTGGATAAGGAGTACTCTTAATATTGACATTCGCCTAGACAATGAGGCTAATCCTTTTTGGTATTACAACAAAATCTTGGAGTGCTCTGAATCTGATCCTTCTTTTGTGTCGCTTCCATATCTATAACATGAAAATGAGTGAGAATAGACCCTCCCTTGCATTATTAAAACTGGATTTAAAACTTTATTATACTTTTGATAAATGCATCTCCATCACCAATAACTCAACTGTTAGCTTTCACAAAAAGTTGGACTCCTTCAAAAACTATTGGTTCAAGGTTAAAATCGTATTTTGTATTTTGTTTATTTCCCTTGCTGTTTATGTTTTGTATCTTCAGCGTGTGGCCTTACATGTGAATACATAATTTCATCCGTGGAAAAACAAAATAAAAATAAAAATGTTGTTATTATTATTATTATTAATTAGTATGATTACAAGATAGGACAGAATATACTGGTGGCCTTGTCACGGGGTTATAAGGGACTGACAGTGACACCTATAGAGCCTGACACGAAAATCGGCTGGAAGAGTTTTCTGTGTGAAAACTACAAAGCTGAGTTCTGGTACTGAGAGATCATTGAACTTACCCGTAAGATCCTGCAGACGCTCTTCATACTGCTGTTCGGACCCGAGGACCACTTCACACTCTTTGTGTCTGTCTTCTTGTCTGTCTTCTTCTTGCTCATCAACGCATACCTGAAACCAATGAAGGATGCAATTGAACAGTGGCTTCAGTTGTGCTCACTTGGGATCATCTTCATAAACATGCTGGCGGCGTCCTTGCTCCTCATGCATGCAAAATGACGATGGGCCACTTGTAGATGATAGAAAGGGAGTTATTTCAACTGCGTTAGTTCTTCTGAATCTCAGCATTATTGTTTTCGCTGCAAGTAAGTACACAATTGGGTTTATCAGAACTGCAGTTTTATTTTATTTATAATGTATATGTGTTGTTTTCTTGCATGAATGTTCAACACAAAACACAAACAAACCGGTGACATAACATAAGTTTTGCCATTAAACAGATTTTGCAAGATGTTATTTTGGTTTGCACACGCCCTCATACGGTTACAAACAGAGATCTCAGTTATATTTAATACTAGCATGTTCCTCCATCCAACACTCGTATGTTACAATGCCAATCTACAAAAATTCATAAACAGCTCGCACACATTGTGAAACGGCGTCATTAACATGTTACGATGTAAGAAGTGTGTGTGTGTGTACCCATAAGTTAGATTGACGATAACATGAAAAAAAGTGACCAAAATGCGCTATGAGAAAGATTATAAGACAACTTAAAATTGGCTACACGAGTCGCCACTTAATGAACTTGATCTCTTGTCAAAGCTAAAATGAATATAATTTTAGACGCTGGGCTGCCGGAACAGTTTATTGGGTGGTGAATAACACTGTAGTGTATTGCTAACACGATCATATATTTAGTTAGTTGTTCATAAGAAGGCTTATGCGAGATCTTAAACAAAAGGCATAGCAACTTAAAATTATACAGAGTGATTACCAATAGTGTCCAGTGTCTTTTAACTATGTACAGTATGGCCATAAATTATCCTGGAAGATTTCGCGTAACGCAGAAGTATAATTTTGTAAGAATACACTCAGCCCTGTGCAAATGTTTTAGAAAAATTGCATAAAACAGTGTTAAAAAAACCAGAAAAAAAACAGGAACATCACACAAAGTTGTTTGAAACCGTACCCGATTCTTGGTGCCGAAACCTCCTGTCCCATGAACCTAGACAGCTTGCACGGAAATGTCAAGTCGTGAACTTTGCTGAATTTCACTTCAAATGTTTTCAATCAATAAGGAAATCCAGTCATATGACTAAAAATGTAAATACGTTTTAATTGTGTAAAAACAAAAAATGTCCAATAGATATTACCCTCTTCCCGTGCTTTTCATGAAAGATTCGCGAACAGCTCCGTTACGTTTTTACACACAGACATGTTACGTCATAGTTGGGAGCTCTAATTTGTATAGCCTCCAGTTTGTATGTTGCAGCAAGCAGCATAACAAAGCAAATTCCCAGACATTACATCAGAGCATTGTCAGTTTGACGCACGTCGTCAACGGCAAAAGTGTTTTTAATTTTTAAAAACCTTTAGGTTGGGACATGATGTTTTAATCGATAGTTACGAAAAATTCAGAAGTGTACACATATCAAAATTACATTTAAATGGTGAACAAAAGCACCATAAACAAGTTAAAATAGCATTTCCGTTATGAAAATCCGCTCAAGTAGCTGTTTAACCTTGCACTTTTTTTCAACAGAACAACAATCATGGTTCATTTGTCACAGTATTTCGTAATTTGGTAATTTTTTGGGGGGAAACCCCACTCCCAGCCAAAAATGAAATCTTTTGTTAGGTACCATTAAAAAAAAAAAAATAGTAAAATAATAGAACTTGGATTTTAACGTACAATGTATACGTAGCTTTAAAAAGTACCTCTGTGTTGTGTTAACAATAACACGTCTCATATGATGATGTAGTGTTATTTCCTTTATAAACTTGAATTTAGATAGTTTCGATCAGATCTATCAGGACAGCGGTCACAGAAGATTGGAACAAATTTTCAGAACAACATCTCCTGATATGGTTTACATTTAAACCTCATAAATTATCTAATGTTAAAGTTCATCTTACAGATTAACGCCAGCATTTTCCACAAAATAGGCTACATGTGACTTGTTATAATTGCAAAGAAGGTTGCTTTGGGAAAATATGGCCGACCATGGATTTAAAGGCGTCTTGCGACCTCTTTGTTTAGGTGTGATTGCTTGTGCACTAACCATTGGACTAGTTGGAGCCAAGGCTACGGGGGACGCGTGTGAGGCTTGCCATTGCGATAGACATACATTGACTGTTGACTGCAGCAATAGGGGTCTGACAGAGCTACCAATCGGCATACCAAATGACACCGCAAAACTGTAAGTGATTTTTAAATTAATGTTAATAAGTCTTTCAAGATGTGTTTAGTTAGAGTTGATATTATTAAGTACTTGGGTTGGTTTAGTTTTCGTTCTGTTCTTATTGAGGTGAACGTTTCAGAAGAAAAACAGCATATTTCGAATGACAACCAAACAGACAACGGACTTGTTTACGGAACAGCGTTATGTTAGAGTTAAAGAGTGAGCACTGTACTCGGAATGAGCCTCACGCAGTTTGGTCACTCGGCTGCCGCAGTCCTTTAGTACAGACGTATCGATACACAGACGGACGGCCAAACAATTTAAAGTCACCTGGAAGTGTTTTTTTTTTTTCTTCAAAATAAAGCTTTTGTCACTCAGATATGTATTTTGATGAGTGGAATGTGAATAAACAGTTAACTAAGGTTCAACAAAGTTATTTCTTATTTTATTTACAAATTTAAGAGTTTGCATTACGTACAAACTGGCCTCTTCTTGTATAGCAGAGAGATTTAAAACATGCCTTCCTGCTATTATTCATGAACAACAAAAAGGCTTTTTGCAAGGTCGCTTTATAGGGGAAAACATTCGGTTAATGTGTGATTTGCTTAACTACTCAGACAACAACAATATTCTTGGTATGTTTCTTTTAGTTGATTTTGTGAAAGCCTTTGATTCGGTCTCCCATGACTATATTCTTCAGATTCTTGAGCTGTTTAACTTTGGCCCCTCAATACAAAAGTGGTTTCAAGTGCTGTACAATGGTGCAAAAGCCTCTGTATTGATAAATGGTTTCTTGTCAGAATCTTTTCAAATTGAGCGGGGTTGCCGGCAAGGTGACGGCTTAAGCCCTGTCTTGTTCCTTTTGTGTGCCGAAATTCTGGGCAAAATGGTTCGCAGGGACAACACTTTGAAAGGAGTTACAGTTGATGGCTCCGAATACAGGCTTTCTCAATATGCAGACGACACCGTGTTTATTCTAGACGGTTCAGAAAACTGGCTTAGCAGGGCCTTTAAGCTACTAGACGATTTTGCTTGAATGTCGGGCCTTAAGGTTAATATCAGTAAAACTTTATAAAGCTTTATAGGGGAAAACATTCGGTTAATGTGTGATTTGCTTAACTACTCAGACAACAACAATATTCTTGGTATGTTTCTTTTAGTTGATTTTGTGAAAGCCTTTGATTCGGTCTTGTGAAAGCCTTTGATTCTGGGCAAAATGGTTCGCAGGGACAACACTTTGAAAGGAGTTACAGTTGATGGCTCCGAATACAGGCTTTCTCAATATGCAGACGACACCGTGTTTATTCTAGACGGTTCAGAAAACTGGCTTAGCAGGGCCTTTAAGCTACTAGACGATTTTGCTTGAATGTCGGGCCTTAAGGTTAACATCAGTAAAACTTTATAAAGCTTTATAGGGGAAAACATTCGGTTAATGTGTGATTTGCTTAACTACTCAGACAACAACAATATTCTTGGTATGTTTCTTTTAGTTGATTTTGTGAAAGCCTTTGATTCGGTCTTGTGAAAGCCTTTGATTATGGGCAAAATGGTTCGCAGGGACAACACTTTGAAAGGAGTTACAGTTGATGGCTCCGAATACAGGCTTTCTCAATATGCAGACGACACCGTGTTTATTCTAGACGGTTCAGAAAACTGGCTTAGCAGGGCCTTTAAGCTACTAGACGATTTTGGACCAGTGTCACTTGATAATGACGTAGAAGCTAAACCCAATAACCTAGGCCACTCAAATTCTCCATTAGGTTTCTCAAACGTATAATAAAGGAAGTCATGAAAGGAAGGCTTTCTACTCTATTCACGAGAGGAGTAATTAACAAAAACGCTAATTGTGCCAACAAAAACATGGCTAACTCACTTAAGACAGGGTTAAACATAATACAAATCGTGACAAACAAAGAATACTACAAAAATATGTACAGGTGTCTTTAATATAAAACAAGTCATCGGTTAATCATATGATACAACTCGGACAGAACACTTATTCCGTTGTATGCATGAATACAAAAATAAACTCCCAACACAACCAGTTCGAAAATGGGACGGCTACTTTTTCAGAAAAAATGCTGGATATAACTCTTCAGACCTATTATGTAACAAGTGAATTAACACATTATGAACATAGTCAAGAGTTATTTTTGTTAGAATGATTTCTATAAGTCTTGTTTGTAAACAGTCATACATTAATTTTGAAGGAAGTTTCTACATGTTGGTATTTGACATCGTGACCCTGAAGTAACATGCTGATATGAATGATCTGCGATAAGTTTAAACTAAACTGCATACAGTTTGAAAGACACCCTTTCAAGCAGAGCATTGTATTTTTTGGAAACCCCCAGGCGAAGTCAAGCATCATTACTCCCTTGGCGTCAGCTTATATTCTACCATTATTTGCCAAAGATTACAAATCTGTCGAAATCTGATTCTTTATAAAGAGAACGAGCCTCCCTCGTAAAAAAAAAGTGTTCCTTTGTTATGTAAAAATAAAGTGTACGGGAGCGCGAGTTCAACTTCACACGGTCACATGAGGAACCCATTGATTAAAGGAGGCAACATGGTTGGTTTTCCCGAAATTTTGCATGTCAAATGGAGATGTTGTGTTACTTATTTGTATACTACAAAGGATTAAAGATTTGTAGTAAGTACACTTTGCGGTAGCACAATTTCGTGTTTGAGCATGTGTTGGATTCACGGGGACTGCTTGATTATAAGCTGACACTTGGCTTGTTCAGAACATAATTTACAAAACTGAACCTAAACTAAATGTCATTTTCATGTGGGGATTTTAATTTTGTCATTACATGGGTTTCTAAATTTAATAGGCAGTTAATCTGCCCAAGCAGTCAGCAGCACGACTGGTTTATTCTTGGTCCAATTACCAGCTTAAGGTGCAATGTTTGGATCCGGGAGTATAAGGATATAACAGGTGTAGTAGGCTGATATAGTGTATTGTTTGGCCATTCTTGAAACTGCTTGAGCAGACTTGACCCTTATACCGAGTTCAAAGCGGCCTGACCCATGACCTATTGGACAGTGTGACCTTGGAACTGTGGTTGTTTTATCATAATGAACGAATGTGTCAATTACACGCTGATTAAGTTTCGTTAAGAAAAGGGACGGGCCAAACGTGACACAAAATCCAAATAAATTCTACCCCGATAGTTTTTAAGATGGTAATTTTTTGCTTGTTTTTTTTCTTCTTCTTTCTTGCTTGTGCTACAGAGACCTTAGTATGAACTTCTTGCGAGAGATACCAGAAGATTGGTTGTTGCAGTTTGATTATCTCGTTTACCTGTACGTATGCTAATGTGTGATTGATTAATAATAATGATCTACATAGCTAAACGACCATCACCTATTTACCTTACCAAAGGCTCTTTTCGATTCCAAGGTCAGCTTTGCGTGCGCGCTCATCTTCACACGAGAGGACGGAGCCTGAAGCAGAATCCAAAGCCGAAGCCATCGTTTCGAAAAGGGCCATAGTCTCTCATTCGAGAATGCAAAAAATAATAAATTAATAAATTAATTAGCTTAGTTTGTGTTGAACTGTTAATTTTCGATTGGTATTTAAGTCCCTGCACTGTGTGGATCTCTGTTGTTCTGAATGTTTACAGACAGTGCTGAACAACATTGTATAAAGTGTACGTCATGAAGGAACGCCGCCGGGTTTCTAGTAGCCTGAAGACAAGGCGCACGCGGCACACCGGATGGCACCCACTAACCCATAAATGTAACGCACGGATAGATACTACGCCTTTAGCAACTCGTTTTAGAGCCTTTTGTTTTTCTTTACATTTGCCACGATTTTAGTAGGAGGAAATGTATCGAATTTGCATCGGACATTTTTGTGACGTCATGCAAGTAATTGTGGCTTCTAATTGGCCAGCAACTAACCACGCTAATGCATTATGCATTACTTTTTCTCCCCCAAAATCGTTGACAATTGTAAAGAAAAACAAAAGGCCCCAAAACGAGTTGCTAAAAGCGCTTCGCGGCTTACGCCGCTCGCGCTGATATATATATTTTGTTCATGCGTGCTAAAGGCTAGGTTTATAGTAAAACTAGAACATTTCATGTGTCGCGCTCAAAACCAATGCAAATGTAGATTTTTTGTAAGGGGTGCAATTAGAAAACTAAATCTTTTCCATGTAAACAGTTATTTAGCTGCCGTTCTTTGGGTATAATGTTTGCCCGAACTGTTCCGGCTTTCCCAATATGTGTAGTAAATGTTAACTGAGGAGAGTGTTTATTTTTTAGGGACATCGAGATAAGGATAGAGGGGGACATGATTTGCATAAAGACGATCTAAGATTGTTTTGACTTTGTTCTTTTAATTTCAGGAGTGTATCCAGCAATCATATTTCGAATTCATTTAAAGTACCACCGTCTCTCAGGTCTCTGTAAGTTGAATACGTTTTTGTCTCATTTTGGGATTAAAGCTCATTATTTCACTAGACAAGTTGCTCGTTGACTCAATGCCTGTTTTGTTGTAGTATTTCATTGAACGCGTGGAGTATATCATCCACTATCCTATACCGTGCGGTACAATAAACTGTCGTTTTTTGGTGATATATTTTTAGAAGTACTGTACGGTTGGAAACGTACACAGTGTTAACATTTGTGAACCAAATCCATTGTTATGATAGTTTCAATAGAAATGTTATTTCAAGTTATTTCAATAAGAACGTTACTGGGAGAGCAATGCCACAATTCTGAATAAATGGCAATTAGCCAACCGAAAGAGGTTGGTTGCACAATCGCTTAAAGCCATTGGACACTTTCTAAACAGAACAACAATTAAAAATTCACAGATTTACAAATAACTTACAGGGTTTACAGAAGGTAACGGTGAAAGACTTTCCTCAAAATATTATTCCATTAAATGCTTGACCTTTTGAGAAAACCTTAAAACAATTATCAACTCTCGATTATGAGAATAACGGATTTATTTTAAATCATGTCATGACACGGCGTAACGTGTGGAAACAAGGGTGGGTTTTACCGTTATTTTCTCCCGACTCCGATGACCGATTGAGCCTACATTTTCACAGGTTGTTATTTTATATATAAAATGTGATACACAAAGTGTGGGCCTTTGGACAATACTGTTTACCGATGTTGTGCGATTGCTTTAATGTTTTTATTTTTTATTTATTTTTTTTTATTTTTTATTTTTTTTTTTTTTATCAAAACTATAATGTTAGAGGCTGCAAAGAAAACACTTATGTTTTGGACCTTTAGGTCACACTGCCATGGATTTGTATCAAGCAAGACATTCTGGAAACAATGGTCCTGTCATATGTCCACTTCTTTCAAGAGGGTTGTCCAATCCATAAATTATTCAAGGACCCACTTACAAACATTGCACATTTTCATTCCAGTGACGATTTCTTAAAAACAATTATGATACATTTATAACCAAAAATGGTGAATTTCGAGTGATAAAACACTCTATAAGATTTGACATACAGACAAGCTAAATTAAAAAAAAAAAAAAAAAAAAAGACAAGTTAAATTATCCAACTGTTTCAGCGATTTAATTTTCGGGTTGCAACATCTTTTTTGATTTTGTTTTTTTTTCTTCAAAGGTCTGCTGATGATAACCAGTTGCAAGATATAAGAATGATGATGGAAACCGGAAAACTATGGGAAGTGTAAGTACCTATCTACCTTTTGTTTGCCAAACTAATCATGATGTTTAAATGATGGACCCACTTCACCCGGTGCATTATAATGGTGAACGGTTGTGTTCATCATTAAGCCACGCCCATTTCATGTGCCCCCTAATATTACCCATACATTGCGTACGTAAAGAGCTCATGCACCACGCTTACATGTCCAGGTCACATGCACGTGTTCAACCACCAATGGAAGCTATCTTCTGATGATCTGCTTCACTCGTCCCCAGCGCCTTGCTTAAACCAAAGGCGCTAGGATGGGCAAACGTATCATGCACTGTCATTACTTTAATAATGCGCAGTCCCATCATGCATCACACGCACACTGCGCCATATTTCTATGCACTGTAATGTACGCATGACGTACTTCCTGAACAAGAATCTGTGCGAGCGATTAGCCTATCCCAGCGGTCCTGGATAGACTTGCCGCTGGGGCCGAGCGAAA
This sequence comes from Asterias rubens, assembly GCF_902459465.1. Taxonomy (NCBI): domain Eukaryota; kingdom Metazoa; phylum Echinodermata; class Asteroidea; order Forcipulatida; family Asteriidae; genus Asterias; species Asterias rubens. The sequence continues at coordinate 10,789,372 of NC_047075.1, read as the reverse complement.
TTATCTGCCTGTTTGCCTGAACGATTCAATGAGGGCGCCGTTTTAGTTTGAGATTGTCAAAAATACATTTTCGCGAATGTCCATTGCGCAAGCGCTAACTGTTAAATTGACTGCATGCTGGTCTAGCTGGCGATCAAACTTGATTGCTAGGTAGACCAGCATGCACCTCATTCACGCCTAATGCACGCGTTCCAAGTATCTGTGTGAGGTCTATGGACATCCTTAAATAACGCATGTAGTCACGAGCACGTTCTAACTCACAAAAAAAAAAAAAAAAAAAAAAAAAAAAATTCGTTCATCGATCTCCAGCTTTTGCCTCAAGAAGGGCGCTGATAGAGAGTGTGACGTCATATGAAGGGGTATTAGGCACATCTGAATTATAGCCGAGTGTTTAAGCATCGATTTAAAGTTTAGCTGTTTAAGTCGTCGGTGTGTGTATGTGTTAGAATCCCGGTCGTGACACTTGTGTCCTTGAGCAATACATTTTACCATGATTGCTTCCCTTCACCCAGGGGTATAAATGGAAACCCGCGATATTGTACATGGGTCATTCCATGGGTCATTTCATGCCAGACCAACGCACTTTTTAACCCCATGTCTTCTGATTTTGATTAAAAATTGCCGTGATCGTAGGTCCTTATAAGCAGTGATTGCACAGCAATTTTTAGCCCGATCGGACTTACTACGTGGTCAGGGCAGAAACCACTAAAATCTGAATTTTTGTAGGGTAAAATACCACTTTTTTTGTAAAAATGTGCCATAACCATGTCAATTCTCATCACATATATGCAAATTTTGTATCAAAATGATGAGAATTGCATGCTCAAATTAGTTATTTTGTCCCATTTTTTTATTTTTTTTTGAAATGTAGGTTACTTACATATACTTTAATATGTTATCGTGACCTTTGACCCAGTTTTTTAAATAATGTAATAATAGTAATAATAATAAGACTTGTCATGCGCACATATCCACCCTGCTGGGTGTTCAGGGCGCAGTAAAACCAAAAAAAAAAAAAAAAAAAAAAAAACACAACACAAATAAAAACAGACACAACAAAATTAGTCATTGAACCTGTGACATAAGAAAAGTTTTGAGAAGAGACTTGAATTTTGCAGTACAAAGACAAGATCGAAGATTAGGTGGTAGAGAGTTCGAGATGCGTGGCGCGGCTGAAGAAAAAGACCTGTCACCCCATGAGTGTCGAGACGTGGGTTCAATGAGGAAAAGCATAAAACTTGATCGAAGATTCCTTGATGGAGTGTAAACTTGAAGCAGTTCAGAAATATAGTGGGGAGCCTTGCCATTAAGAGCTTTAGTGGATAATGAGCATCAGCTTGAAGATGATTCGTTGAGAGATAGGGAGCCAGTGTAGTTGTTTCAGAATGGGGGTGATAGAACAGGTTTTTCTAGACATTGTCACAATGCGGGCAGCAGTATTTTGGAGCCGTTGAAGTCTGGAAATCTGGTTGTTAGGACGACTGTAGAGAAGAGCATTGCCGTTGTCAAGACGAGAAGTAACAAATGCGTGAATGACCTTTTCAGTGGCACTTTTGTCCAAGTACTTGCGAATCTTACCTATATTCCTGATGTGATATGATGATAAACGAACAGTGTTGTTGATGTGTGGCTGAAGTGTCATTGATGAATCGAAAATAGCCCCTAAGTTCCGAGCTTTCAGCGAGGGGGCTATCCGAGCACCACCGATGGAAGATGTATGACACTGAATCCTTAGTTAACTGTTGACGTGACCCAAATAGAAGGAATTCTGTCGTATCATCATTTAACTTCAGGAAGTTTCGTTGTGTCCAACGTCGAATCTCTTGAATGTATTTCTCAAGTCTTGCAATAGATGCATTGGCGTTTTCTTGAGAAGATTTAAACGTGATGTATAGCTGAGTGTGGTCTGCGTACAAATAGTAATTCAGATTAAATTTCAGGATGATGTCACGAATCGGTAAAGTGTATAGCGTAAACCACTGCAGGCCGAGTACCGACCCCTCCGGCACAGAGTAGTTCAAAACAACAGGGTCGGACTTCGCGGTGCCAATACATACATGCTGGGTTCTATTGTTGAGATTTGCACCATGCTAGGGCTGTGTCCTCTATGCCAAGGTGATTCTGGAGCCGAGAGAGAAGGATGTTGTGATCGACAGTGTCAAAAACAGCACTCAAGTCTAGCAGGACTAGTGCTGTAAGGTTACCATTGTCCATTGCAGAGAGAATATCGTTGCTCACACGGACTAGTGCAGCCTCGGTCCCATGGAAAGGTTTGTATGCTGACTGGAACACGCCGAAATACGTGATGAAACTACACGTTCGATGACTTTTCCAAGATAGTTTAAGTTTGCAACCGGTCTGTAGTTTTTGAATATCTCCTTGTCCAGGTTTGGTTTCTTGATGAGCGGCCTGATGTAGGAAACTTTGAGGCTATCGGGGAAACAACCGGAACTGAGGGATTCGTTTACAAGCTTAGTGATGTAGGGTAAAAAAATATCGATGTTTTGCTTTATCATGGATGTTGACACTGGATCCAGCTCACAAGCTTTTGAAGGAGATTTCATAATAACCCTTTGAATGTCAGCAACAGTCGCAGGCTCAAACACAGATAGTCTACACTCTGGTTGAAGTTGTGGCAATGTCTGTATCATTCCAAAAATCAATGAAATAAAAATCACTTGATAAAGCATGTTTTCCTCTATCAAAATCCACTAACAAACAGTTAGGCTCTTCAAAATTTACAAGTTTATGACTATTTTTGTACAAGTACCGTGATCTTTAATATGTTATGGTGACCTTTGACCCAATTTGTAAAACAATGAATCATTTCAAAAGTCAACAAAATAAAAATCACTTGATATAACATGTTTTCCTCGATCACAATCCGCCAAGAAATAACTGGGCGTTTCAAAATTTACAATTTTATTACCATTTATGTGCAGTTGTTAGGTCACAAACTAGTCAATTTATATACTTTCACCAACAAGCCTCACTCCTCTGTTTCTAAAGTTACTTAAACATGGACTATAACGGATTATTGATATAGCCAATATTACTATTTTTGTACAAGAAATGTAAAATAAGGACTGATATTTTAGTTGTATTCAATAAAACCTTTTCCTTCAGGAAAAAAAAAAAAAAAAAAAAACACAAATTCGCGCGGCGTACTCCAACCCAGAAAACTCAGTTTCGGCAAAAGCCGGTGACCCACGAACCATTCATACACAGTGTGTGACGTCACACCACGTACCGAAGCTCTGTACACGGTGTGTCAGGTCGATCGTGTGCGTGCATTTTACATGTACATTGAATGTGGAATAACATCGGACACTATAGGCTGCATTTTTTTGACACAAAAAACAGCGAAAATGTCCGATGGCAGCGGGTCTTGGGAAAACCACAGTATAGATGAGGAAAAGGCATTTCAGGGAGGCACTTCAGAGGAAAGTGAGGGCTCTAGCGATAAGGGGAGCTCACAGGACGAGAGAGAAGCCGAAGACGTGTTATGAGTACATTTAGTTAACCAGCCCGGGGACGATGATCGTCAGGCCGAAGAGAATGAGCCAAACCCTGATGATCGACGGCTAAAGACAGACTGGTAAGGCCACAAAACATTTCATGATCAGTTTATTTCTGCTCCCAAAAATAGTTGAAGGCTATCCTTGACCAAATTAAAACATGAACGAACATGATGGACAAGGTTTATTGTTTACCTCCATTCACGTTATAATAAATGTATGTGAGCAACACATGCACTGACTTAGTCAGTAGAAATGTGAGGGGAGGGGTAATTTTTGTCATACCTTATCAATTTAAACTGATATTGTAGATAACCTATGTTGTTATTTTTCTTCACTAAGTAACTGCGTGGTGGTGGACACATGTGCATCTACACAAATATCTCATGTACATGTATGTAACTGTTACTTTGGATTATGATTGCCTTCTGGCATTGGGTATAGTTTTAAAGCAATTCAGGTACACACATGCAATATTAACACTTCACCATGCAAACCACAAATCTGTTGTTAATAATTTTGTATGATTTTTTTGTTAATAATTTTGTATGAATTATTTTGTTAATAATTTTGTATGAATTATTTTGTTAATACTTTTGTATGAATTCTTTTGTTAATAATTTTGTATGAATTTTGTTGTTTAGAAATTACTGCAATGTTGAATATCAGCAAGTGGTGAGCTTAGGAATATCTTGGCCGTTCAACCACTGCCACTGACATCATGTTTGGTGGCAGCAACACGAAGGACATTTCCAAACCCTCGTGTACACTACAGTGGAAGGATTTTCGTATCCACCAACGGATTAGACAGCTTTGCTTTGCTTTATTTGTCTTCAGTCGTAACAGTTTTTTCACGTTATAATGATCCGGAGGGAGTGAGAAAAATCTTTATAAGCCATAATAATTTACGTATAAATGTACATGTATATTATTTCATTTTGTTTCTTTCAGAGGGGTGGGTGGTTCAAATTGATTAATTTAATTTGAACCACCCACTCCTCTGAAAGACACAAAATGTAAATTACTCTGGCTTATAAAATTAGGTGTGTGGTTCAAATTGATTAATTTAGCAATTATGTGCAATAAACTTGTCCCGTTGTCAACAATACACTATGATTAACATGGTAAAAACATTCAACTTGGTTAGCAGAAATATAAAAACAAAACAAACAAACAGAAGCCTACATGTACACCTCTATATAACGACAACACTAAAACTGTATGTATTTGCAAACGACAACAGTTTATTTTTCAGTTTTAAATATCAAAATTGAAAAAAGGTTGCCTAGTGATAGCGAAATCATCTGAACATTCCGTCATCAAAGAAAGTCAACTATACAACCCTGTCAACGCCCCTCCCCCTAAAAAAGAAAACCTAAGCCATGTTATGTACCTGGGTAGCTGTGGTTCGCTTTGTAAATTGTAAATTAAGTTGTACATTAAAAGAATATAATAAAATCATTGTGTACAGACCATGTTATTATGTTTTTAAACAAAGTTGATTGTACTACCCTGGTTACCACCCCCCCCAAAAAAAAAAAAAAATAAAATAAAATAAAATAAAACAAAAAATATATATAAAAAATAAAATAAAACCCACATCAATGTGTACAAGCTAGGGCCCAATTTCATGGATCTGCATACTGTAAACAAAGAATCGGCACTTGCCGAAGCAGGGACTTCTGTGCTTACATAAAGCGCGTTTCACAGGTTACCAGCGAATTTTGGCTTTTGCGGGTCATGGGTGCATACTTGGTTTATACCAGGCATTTTACGCTTACAAATGTAAATGTAAGCGCAGAAATTTAGCCTTTGGACATAAGCAGAGAACGTTATTCATAGCGCACAATTTGTTGGTAAACAGATCCATGAAATTGGGCACAGGTCATTCTTTCTTCAAACAAAGTTGATTCTACTACCATGGAACCCCCCCCCCCCACCCCTACCAAAAGAAACACCAAAAAATCAATGTGTACAGGTTAGGGCCCAATTTCATGGATCTGCATACTGTAAACAAAGAATCGGCACTTGCGGAAGCAGGGAATTGTGTGCTTACATCAAGCGCGTTTCACAGGTTACCAGCGAAATTTGGCTTCTTTGGGTCATGGGTGCATACTTGGTTTATACCAGGCACTGTACGCTTACAAAGTAAGCGCAGAAATTTAGCGTTTGGACGTAAGCAGAGACGAAGTTGAACCCACTACCTTTGAACCCCCACCCCCCAAAAAAAAATAATAATAATAAATAAATAAAGAAAAATGCTACATCCTTTTCCGGCTGGTGAAGGTTGATGTCAATGACACGGGGGTTACACATCAGCTGCGGATGGAGTTGTTTTCATGTCTTGTCACCCTGCTGACAAGTGCATTGTGCATGCATTCTTTGCGTATCTGTTTAATAAAAAAAAAAAATAAAAAAAAAAAATAATCGTTATGTGGGATTTCTTGAAAATTTACATGGCAGAAATACAATCTCGGAAGGTTTGACGTAACACCACAGACTGACAATCTCTCTTCAAGTTGGCATAGTTTTGAAAAGAACTTTACTGGAGTTAACGCAAAACCAGAACAAAAAGCGTCCACATGCAACAAAACCAAAGGGGCAGGTTTTCTTTAAGTCTGATAGAAAACATGACCTCCAACCAACCCCCTTCCCCAGATCTACACCTAGTACAAAACTGTTCTTGCGATTCAACACCCCATCCCCTCCCCCTCCACCGTGAACAGTTTTCAAAGGGGCAGCTGAACAACTAAAAATGAAGAAATCATCTGATCCTCTGAAAATTTGCATGCATAGGCCTACTACTTACCTAAAGCTATTGAGAATCTTAGGTCTCCATTTCTAGTTCTGGCTAGCATGTCTCCGTCCTGCATTGTCTTCGTCCTGCATTCTCATTGTAGTGTAGAGCTGCGAGTTATTTCTGTACAAAAAAATATGAAAAACAAAAAATAAAAAAAAAAATAAAAAAACTAGTGCTGAAAAAGAGCTGGCCTTATTTTACAAATGCAAATATAGTAAACACTCCATGTAATTAACCGTGCCAAGCAAATAAACACAGCTATAGGGAAACTTCACACTAAACTTCTCTGGAATTGGTAATTCCTGAATGACCATGGATGGGCAATTATATGGATGGGAGTTTGAACATATTTTTGAGATGTGCCTTAAAAAAAAAAGCGAACAATTCTCAGGCAGCTTTGGCAAAAACAATGTCGAGCAATCCAGTATAGACCAATATAAATACATGTCAGCGAGGCCAATAAACTGTTAACTGTAACAATTAACTTTTTAAACGTGCCAGAAAGTGTAAACCAGGGCATAAACATGCCAAAAGCACTTGGGTGGCTACATGGATTCATCACTCAACAGAGTCAATACACTATGTTCATATTTTATGGTAGTCGGGTCAGATTCAGAGCATGCACATCATGTCAATTGACAGCAAGATGATTGTTCCTTGCATGAAAAGGGTAGAGATTGTTTACTATTTTTCTTATTACAAATACATGTACCGGTATTGGGCCTGAATTAATAATGGAGATAGTTTCTCAGTAGTAGATTTTTTAAGATTATTAACAAGTACTTACCAGGCTTTTCTCCCTCTCTTTTCTGTAATGCCACTTGATTCTTTTGCTGTTCCACGGCCACTTGCGACCAGGGCCACGGCAGAGGGACCCCGCCGACGTCGTACGCGTAGCATGCACAAGCAGCACTGGCTCGGGCCTTGTGGTCGAAGATCCCCCTGAATTCTCTCGATGTTTAGAGGTTTAAATTTCGGAATCGATCCAGGCTTCTTACACAAACTTTGAAACTTCTAGTGCATCTACAAACAACCAAATAGTCGGCAGTATTTATAGCTGATACACTAGAAACAAAAAGCTTCGTAGCACACACGCACGCCTGTAGTGTGGATGAAAACGCATACACAACACACGGAGTAACATGGCGTAATCTTTGTTTACTCTTGTTGCTTCATGGGTATGACATCACCATTTTTTTGACCGCGTTCATGACGTCCGCTGGTTTACAAATCCGCTTGGATTTCAGTGTTGGTTTAATAGCCGGGAACCAGTACAGGGCGGGAAATTTCAAAATCGAAGAATCGCGGTCAATTTTTTTTGGTCAAATTGTCGCAAAATTATTTGGAGAAAAACATGACCACAACAATGAATTGATAGCTGAACACAACATAAACAAGTTCTGATAGTGATTTTAATGTAGGAGTACCGTTAAAGTCCATCTTTAAAGTGTTCATCGTTTGCGATTTGTTTTTTGTTGAGGGCTGATGTGGTTTAACCAGAATCAGAATTTCAACTATCAGCAGTGACACACCCAGGATTTATTGTTTTTTTGGGGTGGGCCATATTTTCCCTAATAATTTCTTTCGAAGATTGTAAAACAAAAAATCAAAACAAATCAAACAAACAGATTGAATACCTTGGAGGGGCTGGGATCAATCCCCAAGACCTATCGTCCCCCACCGCCCCCCCCCCTTTTCGGGTGCACCACTGTGATTATTAGTGATCCCAGTTAGAGATTACATCAAGGTTGAGATGGAGAAGCTGTCTGCCTTTCTACAGTAGATCACTAACTTATGCAGTCTTACTTTAACCCCCTATGATGAATCTAAAACAACAAATTAATGCATAGTAACTTTCTGAGAAATCCTCAAGAACAATTTGTTCACCATGCTTCAACTCTGACTTCAGTGCCCATTTTAATAGAGCTGCTCAGCAGCAGATTTTGTGCTAACCGTGCGATTTCCATTTAACCGTATAGCACACGAAGACGCATGCTAACCTTCCGAGGAAGTCAGAGTTGCAGCATGGTGACATTTTTTCTTTACCATCTTGGAAAGAATTTTGTTTCAGAAAAATGCTCCCTCCCCCCCCCCACCCCCCTCCACCCACAACCCAAATTAAATCCTGGGTGCGTCACTGCTGGTATTTTAAAGTATGATTCTGGTTAGACCACATCAGCCCCCAGCATGAAAAATCCCAAAGCAATAACAGTTTTAGTAACTCTGGAAAGTTTTTTATTTTTATTTATTCATAATACATGTATAAATTGACTAATTTGTAACCTACCAACTGTACAAAAATAGTCTTAAAGTTGTAAATTTTGAAGAGCCCAGTTGTTTCTTAGTGGATTCTGATAGAGGATGACATGCTCTATCAAGTGATTTTCATTTCATTGACTTTTGGAATGATGCGTTATTTCAAAAAATTGGGTCAAAGGTCACAATAACATATTTAAGATCAAAGTGACTTGTACACAAATAGTCATAAACTTGTAAATTTTGAAGAGCCCAACTGTTTCTTAGTGGATTCTGATAGAGGAAGACATGCTCTATCAAATGATTTTTATTTCGTTGATTTTTGGAATGATACATTATTTCAAAAACGGGGTCAAAAAGTCACGATAACATATTAACTATTACAGTGACCTACATTTCAGAAAATGTATTTTTGATGAAAGAATTGATTTGAATATGCAATTCTCATAAATTTGATACCAAATTTGCATATATGTGATAAAAATTGACATGATTATGACATGTTTTTACCAAAAAGGTTGAATTTTACCCTAAAAATGTCAGATTTTAGTGGTTTCTGCCCTGACCACATGGAAAGTCCGATCGGGCTGAAAATTAGTGTGCATTCATTGCTCATTAGGACCTACAAGCACAGCAATTTTTATCAACATCGGAAGACATGAGGTAAAAAAGTGCGTTGGTCTGACATGGAATGACCCAAATGAGAAGGTCTCTGGAGCGTTACTATTGCCCAAGTTGAATACTCCCCAGGGACCTGTAAAGCGCAATGAGAAGGTTATTGTGTAATGCGCTGTATACAAAAAAATGTTACTGTTTTGTTATTTTAAGCGAACATCTAATATATCCATCGTTTGCCTCGGGGGGGGGGGGGGGGGGGGGTGGGAAGGGGTTGTCTGATAGAAAGTGTGACGTCATATGTCGGGATAATTGGCAGTTTTTAAATCTGATAAGCGAACAAATGGGCCTCCATCAGCAGACACGTTGACATGTCATATGACCGACGCAGTAACCATTTTGTTCCACTTTTCCCCCAGATCTTTCGAAAGAAACGAGTTGGAAGTAATTCGAACGGATACATTTAGAAACTGCAAGGACCTAGCTCAAGTGTAAGAACTATTAGTTGTAATGTTTTGAATGTACAACTATTTTCCCCCTTCTATTAACTGTATGTTTGTGAAGTTTATCTTTAAGTTCATATTAACGCTGCTTCGACCAGCCAGTGCAGTTTCCGTGCAGTGTTACTTTTATAGTAACGTATTGTTTGCGGTACAAGTTTTTAAGATTCAGTGTCTTAATTGTTAAAGACAGTGGACACTATTGGTAAGTGTCAAAGACCAGTCTTCTCACTTGGTGTATCTCAAAAATAATTCTTGAAATAACAAACCTGTGAAAACTTGAGCTCAATTGGTCGTCGAAATTGCGAGATAATAATGAAAGAAATACACCCCGGTCACATGAAGTTGTGTGCTTTTAGATGCTTGATTTCGTGACCTCAAATGCTAAATCTGAGGTCTCGAAATCAATTTCGTGGAAAATTACTTCTTTTTCGAAAACTACGTCACTTCAGAGGGAGCCGTTTTTCACAATGTGTTATACTATCAACCTCTCCCCATTTATCGTTACCAAGTGAGGTATAATTATGCTATAATTATTTGGAGTAAATAATACATGATCTTTGCTCTGTACAATGTTAAGTCATGGTGTCATTTATGAGTAACTGAAAACACCAGTGAATCGTTTCACCTTATACTAATGACAGATGTGCGTAAGAAAAAAACAAAATGAAATAAAAACAATGGTTACTGCGTCATAGACATTTGACACCCCTTAACAGTTTTAACTATGTTGTTTGTATTCTAAGGGCGCTTTCTTCAAACAAGATATCTCAAATCGAGCCCGGTGGTCTTAGTGTGTCTAATTATACCAAAATGTAAGTCCAAAATGTATGAGTAACTGAAAACACCAGTGAATCCAAATATTAAAGATGCATACTTAAAATATTTGCGGGTTTGGCAGCCCCGCCAAAAATTACTGTCGAAGGTTAGAATATTTTCTGTCCAGTGACCACACTATCCGATATTTATTAAGTTAAAAACAATTGTGCATAATGTGTAAGTCTTACTGACTTATATAAACCATGAATGTCAACACACAATGCCCACTAACTCACTGTCAGTAAGCCGACTATCACCAACTGTCACAAGGCCGATGTTTATAAATTACCTTTATATCTTCCGCTAGACGAAGCCAGCCATATCTCGTTTTAGATAAAATAATATGGAATAGTATTAGTATATTCAATGAATTGGCTCTTCGATAATACCACATTGGATGATTGGCTTAGTCGTTATTTGGACGTACATGATCATTGACCAAGTTAAAGATATACACAAATTGAAAATTATAAAGTCTTTGTACAAACTATTTGTATCAGTGGTTGATAATGTTCCCTGTGGCCATTGGGGGAACCCCCACCCCTCAAAAAAAGAAAAAGAAAAAAAAAAAAGTAAAATAATTGTGTTAAACAAGTAACAGTACACCAACTCAGAGTAACAATTACTGTAAGACAAGGCATAGTAGTGGAAAACTAACCTTTTTGGTTTGTAATTTTAGTCAAATGTTAAACATTGTTTAACTTAAGAGGGTTAACAGTATTGTTATTATTTTTTGTTTTATGCTAGTCGACAAACACACAAGGCCTGAAGGCCTCTTTAAGGTGTGGGCTATATACCCTAAGTTTTTCAATTTGTGTGTACCTTTATTTTAGTCAATGTTCCTATAAGTCCAAATAACAAATGTTTTGTATGATTCAAGTTTGACATGTTGTATTTGTTCTTCCTTTGGCAGATTGCTGAACGACAACCCAATTGTAGAGCTTAGTCCCGCCGCGTTTGGTGGTAGACGTTTTAAATCGATGTAATGCAATACAACACCTTGATTTAATTAGGGAATAACAAGAGTAACCGGTCTTCACTGCGTGGTAATGACCGGGTTGGTGGCTGGCGCTGTTTGTTAACGGACCGAGCCGGAGGCGAGGTCCGTTAACAGCGCCAGCCACCAACCAAGGTAATTACCACGCAGTGACGACCGGGTACGAACACTGTTATTCCCATTAATAAATACCTTTTTTAGCAAATTAAACGGCTACAATTGTCAACATTTTGTGATTTTTCTCTCGGCGGTACTTCCAGACATGTTCAGGGGCCATATTTGAGCTTTTGATGGTTCCAATCTCTTTCGTGCGTTACTGATCTTTGAGACCAGTGACTCTTTGAAACAATGATCTGTTCAGCGCCTTCACCTCCTTTGGGGTCAAAGGAGGCAAATGATTGGACGATAGCCGTTCCTTGTGCATTAAAACGCGCATGAGCTCGGCGTCAGTATATACGCGCGCAAATATTATTACACGCGCGCACTCCAAATTTATACATTTCCAGCGCGCGTTCGCGTAAGTGCGCGAAGTTGCAATGGAACTTACAGGGATATAAATAAGCGTGCGATATACAGTGCAACGCGCAAGGTTTACACAATGTATGCTGATTTAGTGGCCACTTATTCGCTAATTTCCAAAGCCGGTCTTTATACCACCGTTAACACTCCAACACGTGACCGGGTCTTGACCAAACAGAGACTTGAAACCGTCCAAGGTATTTATTAATATTAAATAAAACTACAACGAAAAGTTTGTCCCGTCAAGTATGAAGCCTGCTTAGAATAAAATAAATGTCTTTACAAGCTTCCGATATAAGAAATTCAGATTTTACTTATAATTTCGTTTTTAAACAAGTTCGCGTGTGATTTTGCATTGTATAACACCGGCAAGACATTTATTTTAATGAAAAACAAAACCTGTCATTGTTCTAATTTGATTTATGCTCCACATTTACATGTAACCCTGGGTTCGCCAACAAAAATAGCGGGAACCGAAAATAAATTTACAACTCCCTTTTTGAAATAAAACCAAGTTTAGAGAATTTGAGATATGATGCACAATAACAGAAACTCTGATTTATTTGAACAATAAATCACCAATAAAAGAAATGCAGAATATAAACTTTACAATTAAAGGATCCTGTAATATTTAAATAATACCAAAATGAGCTAAGATGGATGAACGGGCGCCAAAACTAAAATAGATCATAAACCGCGGTTCGCGTCCTACGGGCGAGGTCCAAACATCAGTTGGGAGACGATCCAGTGAGTTCCTCTTATCACGGAAGGACGTTGTCGGTATACATGTAAGCTTGCAAGAATGTTAAAAAACTGTTATACTTGCGATAGGTCGCAGATGAAATGGACGGAAGTTATCTGGAGGGCCAGTCAATCTTCCTCATCACCACATTCCGTCTTCTGTACCTTTATTATAGAGAGCGATAATGGTCCATGCCATATTACAATACCATCCTCTCAAGGAATATAAAATATCCAGTCAGCTAACTGATGGAACGCTCGGGAAATCCAGTATAAATCAAATACTTGTTAAAAACTCCACAAGCCAATAAGTTAAATAAAGATAAGCCAATACTTTTGGCTATCTGGCTACAAGGAGAAAATTACTCCCTCATGTAGCATATCAAAATTATCATCTGTCTCATTAAGACAGCTTAGCAAACTTAAAATAGTCCAAGCTTAAATGAGCTAAAAGTGTTACATCAAACAGCACATTGTCTAAAATCTAAGCAAGTGCAAAATACATAAAATAAGGTATGAAATACCCTCGGGTACAAAAGCACAATCTGGCTTTTATGCAAAACTCTATCACTAGACAACACTTTGTGTCTTTAAGTCTTATGCGGGATTGCCATTAAAATATAAAGTATATACAAGTACATTGTAAAACTTAAAACACAGCAGACCTAAAATATATCTTGATAGTATTCAGAACCAGTCCAAGTAATGAGGACTGCACAAATAGCATGACTTACCACAATACATCAACTGAATCAGCTGGTGGTAAATATCATGACTATTCTGTTAGTTCTTATCAAGAATACAACATGAGAAATCGGCAAAAGCAAATGCATGTAGGTCTCTCCTCAATAAATCAAAAAGTTGCAACAAACCTTTTTAAAGAACTTCAAACATACATGCCTAAAAGCATAAAGATCTGTTTCTCCAATTCAGATAATAGCATGATAGATCTTTCATTATGGAATTAAATATAAAACAAAAGTGCTTAAGAGAATTTAAGGAAATACATTTAATAAAAATGAAAGTTTAAAGGTTGTCTGTGAAATTCAAAATTCATAGATCAAATTCTAACTTCAAAAGAGACCTTACTGGAAACATCCAAATAACAAGTTACAAATATTACTTAAATACTAAAACTCACCTATTATAGAGATCCAACATTCATTTAAAAGTAGAAGTTGTCTTCACTCCAGAATAAGAAAATTGCTTGGAGAAATGATTTAACAAGCACTTGTAGAAAAGATAGTCGTAGAGGCATATGCGAACACACATCCAGCTGAAGCGATGGCAAATGGTGGAGTGCTTGGTCTGACCAGAATTTTGGGCCAAGCCAGCCCTCCGACCATGCCAATACAAAGTTGATTGGTCCATTTGAACTAGAGGGAGTGAAGTAAAGATATATCTTTACGACTTCACAGCTTGGGTTCGTGGTCAAGGATTAAAGAAAAAGGGTACTGGCCATTCCCAGAAGGAAACAAAAGGTGTATCTCCACTTCCTCCAAGAAGGTAAAGATTATAAGCATAGTTGAATAGATAGGTGAAGATCAAAGAGCATGAGTTAAAACACCAGTTGAATAGCATGGCACCAGCTGAATAGCCTGGCTGGTAAACACAATAAACAAAGGGACATCATGACCAGAGAAATTGCACAACCATGGCAAATTAAAAAATGCACATATGAAATAAACACATAAGCAATGAAAAAAAAAAAAAAAAAAAGGGAAATCAAAATAACACAATGAAATAAAGATCATATTTTGTAAAACACAAAATTTACTGTAACCTGAGACCTCATTTGGGTCAGGGTTACATACAGTTCAATAAAAATTTCACAAATTCAAAAAGATTGTTAACATTCAATAAAAATATTGGTCATCTGTAAGGTAAGCAATCTGCCGCGATGTATCACCAATGGGCCGAAGAAAATAAATGGGCAGATGGTTTGTTGAATGGCGTTAGTTTTACACATGGCAGTGCAAGGAATTTCAAGTTAATAAAACACACGCACTCACTTAAGGAACAAATCCCAATGCCAAGCTCCGGGCTTGGATTTTAATCAGGGTCAACAGAGAGAGAAATGCATGACATATACAACTGTGTAAACGTGAAGCCCATTGATTGAAAAGTCACTGTCTTTGTCTCATTTGTATTAGCAATGTATTGATGTAAATCTTAACATTTCTTCCAGAGAACTCCAGGGCAATCATTTTACAAGCATAGAGAGCTACACACTTGGAGGCTTTTGGGATACTGTGTGAGTGGTTTAGTACAATGTTGAAGTTAAGAGGGTAAACGAATGGTGAGGTAGTCCCAAGTTTTACTGTTGATTATTGTTTATTGGGTGGTTGTTTATGACATATCCAAAATGGGACAAGAGTTTCAACCCAGAATTGACCTAATTTGCATATTTAAATGAGGTGGTAGTTATCAAACTTTAAGGTAAATTATCTCTAAAACTATTCATTATCAGGACAAACATTGTGTTACAGGTGAATATAAACCTGACCTCGGGAATCCAAAAACATATTTGTCTACTCAAATGACTCTTTCCGAACAACTAGGTCAAAGGTCAAGGGGTAAAACATACGTTAAATTGGTTTTCTCCACCTAACTGATCATTACATGGCATACTATTACAGTGGAATTAATAATGAATTAATTCTTTGTCCCAATTGACCTCTATTGATGACATTCAATAAAATCAAATAAATTAATAATCAGATTTATCCGATGGAATCTTGGTGCCAATGCCTTCTAGTCATTTTCCAAGCGAGTAGGTGCAAATTTTAACTAACAAAATTGTTATTGCACAAACACCATGCTATCATTATGCCTAGTTTTCATTAGTCCTCTGGTGCGGGATTGATGTGCATTTTCTGCAAATATACCCCGTATGAGTGATACGTTGAACCATCAACTGTCCATGTGTACAAGGCAAAAGTTGAAGAACAGACGTTTGACACACTATATGGATGCAATGCGTGATGATGATATGTCTTAAAAATAGTGATTCTTTTCAAACGAATTGTCGTTTTCTAGGTACTCAAAAATGATTGCTGTCTTGGCCATACAATAATTTAGCTTATAACGTTATTGTAGCTACTCGGCTTTTCTGTGCATAATAAGGCATCGTCAGCATCGTCCACCCCCGTCTATGTGATTTACTACGATGTTCTCGACATTAAGATTAGTTGCCTCCCCTGTTGGTGCCTCCCCGTTGGTGTCACTCGCAAGTTGTTGCCCAACAGTTTTATCCACCCCCGGTTGCATCAACGCTGTTGACTACCCGTCAAAGCGTCCATCATTGTTGCCTCTGCAGTTGTTGCCTCCGCAGTTGATGCCTTCCCTCGTTATTGCCTCCCCATGTGTTGCCTTCCCTGGTGTAGTCTCCCCCAGTTGTTGCCTCACCAGTTGCTATCTTCCCCAGATGTTGTCTTACTTGTTGTTAAACAATTAAACGTTTGTTTGACCCCCTTGACAAAACGTTCCCTTTAGGTCCATTATTGTTCAGTCCACAACCAGGGCCCCCTTCCAGGAACCAAAAAACAGACACACCTTAAGATGGGATTCCCAAGAGTACTTAATCATGTTAATTGCCCAGAACGGACAGGAAACGGGTCTGGAAGAAACTGCCAGGTGGAATAGAAATTACGAGCTTATCAATTTGTTCGTGTGCTTAGGCTGTAATTTCCCGATAACCCGCGACGTACGTTACATGTTAGCGAGGAAACCGTAACAATGAAATATAGCATAATCTGTTTTATTGTCTACGTATTTATCGATCAATTGTAGAACGCTCCGCAACAACAATTTACAGGAACTTCCAGACGGACTGTTTTCATATAGGACAGACTCAAGACGACCTGTATTAAGGATGTGAGTATTGTATATTGCTTCTCTAGAACACGTTAAAAAAAAAAAAAAAAAAAAAATGTTATGTTGTTGTTTAAACCGTATTTTGTTTTACTTTATTTTGTTGCTTTGTCTACTGATAGTTCTTCTAATCATGAGCCTAAAAGGAACATGCTTTTATAATAAGTACTAAAAGGGTACATCGAAAAGCCACATTAAAATTTATTAACCATTCTAACAAGCAAGTTTTGTCTTAACTGATCTTATGTCGACACCCCTACGATAGTTTAAACTAATCAGTCTTCGAAATCGTACTATTCCGTATGGAGTTTATCTTAACATCTTTATCAAGGCTAAGGTTGATTCCCTAAAAAGTGACTTGCTATGTTGCCCGTTCGTATCTTCTTTGATTGGTTGTTGCTGAATAACCATGACTTAAGTAATGACTGATCAAAACGCAAGATCTCTATACTGAGGGAAGAAAAGTGTAGCGACGAGTTCTTAAACGGCCGTTTAAAACCGGCAGGGTCGTTGCCGTGTGATAAAGGCCCGTGCCGAAGGCGAGGGCCTTTATCGCACGGCAACTGCAATGTTTTAAACGGACGTTTAAGAACGAGTCACTACACTTTTATTCCCATTCATAAATGCCCTTTTGTTAAAAACCGTTAAACAAATACAATTATAGACATTTTGACAATTGAAAATTCAAAGTTTGAAATATTTTTTTTCAAAACCTTTGTGAAGAATCTGTTTGATGCGCGTGGGTTGTGTGTATAAAACGCGCGTTTAAACATTTCCACGTGACGCGCTCTCCACCAATAGGAGTAGATAAACTGTCAGGGGTATTTATTAATACAGTTTAAATGAGAGAGTGACTCATGATTTTTAAGAAGTTTACAAGATGACCTTAATCTCCTCTGATAATGAGCCTTTGCAGCTTGTTGATCGAAGGTACGATGGTGATGAACCCCCATTATTGAGCTTGTTTACTTTGGGCTTTGTAATTCAACAAAACAATAGCAATAAACTGGAAGGTGTAACGTGTTTACTTGTTGCATATACAACGAAAAACAAATACAACAGACCGTGGCTTGTTTATTATGCGGAAATCGATAGTTTGTTAATTGGTTTTCATGTTGCTTGTGTGCGGCGTGATTTAAACACAGTTTTACAATTTCAGTAACAGTATTAGCTGCATCGTAAAGTTTTACTGTGAGGTTATGGGCTTTATCACAAGTGGATACTACTGAGTTTTCATCAAACACATATTTAGTAGAGTAAGTTCTTAAAATAAATTATTTACTTTTTACACTTTATAGCTTCGATTATGTTCGTTAACCTTCTGTTTCCCCTGTTTGCCATTTTGTTCTAGCAAAACAAATCATAACAAGTTGCCATGTTATTATGTGTTTACAGTGATCTTGCTAAAAATCAAATTCGAAAGGTGTCTCCATCAACTTTCAAAGGCTTAAAAGAAGCCTATATTTTGTAAGTAAACAAGTAATATGTTTTTGTTCTTGTACATGAATCTCTCTGTGGGGGCATGGTTTGCTTGCGCGTAAAGCGCTCGCCTCTCACCAAGGTGACCCCGGTTCGATACTCGGCCAGTGCAACTATATGCGTTGAGTTGTGCGTTGGTTCTCTGCTGTGCCACGAGGGTTTTCCAGACCATTCCGTGACAATTCGGCAGTTAATTAATTCCCCTTATGTTAACTGTTAACATCAATTTTGGGGATTAGTGTCGAAAATTGGTAAAAGTTCAGCGTGGCATGGTAAGTGCAAACTTTTGTGTGAGGTCCTATTTCCTGAACGTGCCGTATGATAATCTAGCATGATGAATGTAACAACAAACACATCGTCTGCATAAACTGACAATTCTAGTACAGCAAAACGTAATTTCATAATTCTGACTAATGCGTCTAATTCTCATAATAACACAAAATCGAACTTCTCTAGGGTCTTTCATCACAGCACACCACTCTGATAGACCGATACTAGGTTGTGTTAAATAACAACAGTCTCCTGACGATGACTACAGCAAGCTATAGTCGAAACGATGAGACCAATTCAAGAACTGACTCTGCGGTAGTACCGTTAACTACGATCATATAAGCTAAAGTAGTAATCCCAGCCAATTTCCTATACCTTCCGCCTGGGTAGTAGTAAAAAAGCAGGACAGTTCTTTTTTGAACTGAGAAGTCTCCCAAACATCCGATAAATCTACTCCGCGGTAGTATAATAAAGAAATACGGTTATGTAAGAACAAACTCTATACCTGCCAAGTAGATACACACATGGTGTTACCGCAAACTAAAACTAGTTTGTTCTAGACTATGTTCAGGCTCCACAATTTGTAACATATTAACTGTGGTAATGTTCTTTTTAAAGGTAGATTTAAAAAATGACAAGAGTTTAGACTACACAAATAGTAATAGGGGCAGGTACCCAAATGGCAACTTACCTTTAGCTAATAGCGACTGGGAAGATAAATTTTCGGAAATAGGCAAATATTATTTCATTTCAATGTCCTGATAAAGTTACCAATGAACGTCGCTGAACGACTGACGTTATTTACACACTTGCCTTATGTTTCACTTTTCGCTTTTCAGATCTTTAGCTTCAAACAAGCTGAATGATGAGTCACTACCGAATGATTTATTGGTCAACGTTACGCTTTATACTTTGTTGTAAGTAGTCAGTAATTATTCATGTTAAGCGTGGCGGTACCCTTTTTGTTTAAGATGCTTATACTATAATTTATTTATTATTTATTGCATGTTTTGGTCAATGTATAATTTTATACCGAGGTCAAATCCAGCTGCCGGGCAATGAACAATTGATTTAAACCGGTCACAAAGTTATTGATAGACTTTCTGCAAAGCAACAGTATCCCGAAAGATAGGACAGCAAAAGTTTGAAGTCACTTTGGACGGCATAGTTTGTAAATGACTGGCATCAAAACTAGACATATGATCATGGCATCGCGAAGACGATGGATGCCGCGCTTGTGTTAAAACACAGGTCAACAAAGTCCAAAATCAATTATTTAAAAATTTATGTAAACTGAAAAATAAACTATATTGTTAACTCATGTTGATATGCCAAACCTTCGTAATTAACAGTTAATTACCTTGTTCTTAAGTTTGAAAAAGAAACCCGTAAAAGCACGACTTTCTTTAAAAGTGCATACTTGACTATACCGAAATTGTTGCACTCCCTATATCAGTTGTGCATTATTGTTTCAACAACTTTGTTTCCATAGGTAAATATACCCAGGATTTTTTTATTAAAAGAGTAATTCATTTAACACCTTAATGTTTGGTAATTTTGAGGTCAAATGATCAAATAAACTGAAAGTTTTGACATTTGATTCTTTTACCAAATGTTACCCCAAGTGTTAGATATATCCATAAATTATCACAATGACATGCTAAGCCTAAGACAATAAGAGTTAGTATTTAGTTTTGTTTTGATGCGCTACCGGATAAGCATCGCTGGTCTCACAGAAGATCGTATCCCTGGAAACGGTGAATGCCGTGTCAATGTACCACTCGGGGGGCACAAGCCGGACGGAGGGAGTCGCCTTGCTTCTAAACGACAAGGTAAACAAATCTCTCATACAATGGACACCAGTCTCCAAGCGGATCCTTCATGCTCGATTACGTCACAGACACGGTTATATCACAATTATTGTGGTCTACGCACCGACCGAATTATCCTCTACAGTAGACAAGGATAACTTTTACAACCAACTGTAACCCATCATCCACTCTACTCCACCTCACGACCAACTGCTAGTCATTGGTGATCTGAATGCCGTCAGCGGGAGAGAGCGTGCAGGCTATGAACGCGTTGTTGGGAACTTCGGTTCTGGAAGACCAAATGACAACTCGGCACGCCTGTTGGCTCCTTCTGACGAAAAGAAATTCACCGATTGCCTTGGTTATCCAATGATGGCCACACCAGGAAGGAGTTGGGCCATATGTTGACTAGGGGCTGCTCGATCTTCTGCACCACTCGTGTATTCAGGGGTGCAGAGGCCCCAGCAATAACGGACCATCGACTAGCTGTTGGCACAGTCAAACTCCAGCCCTACCTCAAACCTCCAAAACCAACAACTAAGCGTCTTAACGTGATATCCCTCATTGAAAACTCAAACATCGAAGCCCTCAGTGCCCTCGAAGAAGATCTGGAGTCCTCCTGGTCTACCATACACTCTGTGATTCTGTCTGCTGCTTCTGAAACGAAAGGCGTCATCAGGCACCAGAGGCGTCCGTGGCTATCCAGTGGCACACTGGATATTCTCGACGAGAAGCGCCAAGTGCGTCTGTGTGGGGACACAAATGAAGCACGCAGATTGAAGGGCGTCTTTAAAGCCAAGGCCAACAGGACCTCGAGGAGTTATATGGGAAACTTGCAGACACTGCTGAAGAAGGGCTGCGAAGAAACGATCTACAGCCAACCTTCAAGGCCATCAAGTCTATGCGTTGTCCCCCTCAACAGAGAAGCAGCTCCCCACCGATTACAAAGTCCGATTACACTCCTTGCCAGACAGCTGAAGAAACAGTGACTCGCTGGCGAGAGCATTAAAACTCCATGCACAACCATCTTTCAGCTGAGGTACGTTGTGCTATCAGGAAGCTTAAGAACGGACGTGCCGCAGGTCCTGATAGCATTCCTCCCGAACTGCTCAAGTGTGCCGAGACCCCGATAAGTAAAGCCCTTCCCGAACTCTTCCTCAAAGTATGGTCCTCCGGAAGGGTTCCTTCCGATTGGAGGAATGGTGTCATTCTCCCTATACAAAGGAAAAGGTCAGAAAAAACAATGCAACAGCTACAGACCTATAACTCTACTCTCAGTCCCTGGAAATAATTTCTGTCACGTACTCCTGTCTCGCCTAGAGACTCTACTCGTACGTCACTGCCGACCCCAGCAGTCTGGCTTCACAAGGGGCCGTTCAACAATGGATGCAGTGCTCGCCCTTCGACTCCTGTCAGAACTGCACTGCGAGTTTGAAAGACCTCTCCACGTTGCTTACGTTGACATCAAGGCAGCATTTGACTCTGTAGATCGGGAAGCCCTTTGGAAAGCCCTGAAAGCACCGGAGTTCCACCATTTCTTCTTCACCTGATTCAGGACTGACATGACGGCAACACATCCACCGTGCGTGTTGGCAACGACATCTCCTGCCCCTTCCTTAGCACCTTAAGTGTTCGCCGAGGCTCCGTCCTGGCCCCAGCCCTATTTTGCTGTGCCATTGACTGTGTACTAAAGCGCTGTCAGGCTGATCTCGGCATATTGGCAGGAGAAACGTCCTTCACCGACCTAGCCTACGCTGACGATGCCGCTCTGTTCACAAGAGAGTCCAACGAGTGGCCTACCAAGCTCCAGAAGTTCGATGAAGAAGCTGGGATAATGGGTCTACACACATCCTGGGCCAAAACCAAGATCCAAGGGCCAGGCAGTCGGGACCACAATTAGGTTCAGATGCCTCGGCTGCGACATCTGCTCTGAAGGTCATTCTTCTCCCGACATCCATCGACGACTCGGGCTCGCCTCTTCAACCTATGCCCAGTTAGATCGCGTGTGGCGGAACAGTAGAGGATGGCCGTAGGCTTCAAGCATTTAACACCAGATGCCAACAGCGGATACTCGGTGTCCGTTGGTCAGACTTCGTCTCCAACGAATCAATTTTCGAAACCACCGGTCTCAAGGACGTCCGTGTGTCCATCTCACGGCGACGCAACTCCCTCTTTGGCCACGTCCGTCGGCTTCCAGAAGACACTCCAGCACATGCCGCCCTCAAGCTGAGCGTCAACGCTCGAGGGGACTACGTCCTGGCCCTGCCTGGAAGAGACCAAGAGGGCGACCACGCAACACCTGGTTGCGCCAGCTAGAAGTCGACCACCACTCACCGGCACAGCAGCTGTGGGCAGTCTGCAACCGATCGTCTGGTTTGGGCGGCTGTACGTCCCCCTGATGGTCCACAGAGAATGATGATGATGATTTATTTTTTTTTTTTTTCACACATGTGAATTAGAATTAAATCTAACTGTGTGATTTTCTCAAAAGGTGCATATCTTGAGTACGTCAAAGTTGTTTGCACTCACTATCCCAACACTGTAATTTGTGTGGTCGATGAAATTAAAAGCCACTTATTGATTGATTGAATGAATAATTGATTAAATGATTGATTATTGATTTTTCAAGTAATATGTCAAACCTGTGACAGACATTGCGCATTATAAGTTTCCTTATTGTAGTGTTTCCCCACAGTGTGCTGTTTTGTTATGTTTCATACAGTGATCTATCAATGAATGAGCTGACAAAATTTCCAAGAGAACTTCTACGAACACAAAACCGGCTCGTGCACCTTTACCTCCAACGCAACCACATCACCGCTCTAGACGAAACCATGTTCAAAGGACTTCACTCTCTTGCTTCACTGTAAGTTTTGTTTTCCATTTATTTGCGTTGTGTCCGCTTTAGGGTGGTTAATGTTACGGTTATCATATTTAAAGGGAGGGTCGTCGTTCCGTAATTTTCACTTATTTTATAACCTTTATTACAAATACTGTACCTGATTTGACTTTCTTAAAAGCTTTAATGTAACTGACAATTAATGTGTTTGATGTTGTGTTATACTGTGCAAACATTTACATTGTGACATGAATAGTGACCAACACATAAGTTTATACAGCTATTACATTTTGCAATGTTTTACACATTAATAATAATAATAATAATAATATTACAATAATAATAATAATAATAATAATAATAATAATATTAATAATAATAATAATAATAATAATAATAATAATAATAATAATAATAATAATAATAATAATAATAATAATAATAATAATAATATAATAATAATGTGCACATATCCACCCTGCTGGGTGTTCAAGGCGCAGTAAAAAAAAAAATAAATAAATAAAAAAATAACACAAAGAAAAACAGACACAACAAAATTAATCCTTGAAAACCTGTGACATAAGGTAAGATTTGAGAAGAGACTTGAACTTTGCGGTACAAAGACAAGATCAAAGATTAAGTGGTAGAGAGTTCCAGATGCGTGGCGCGGCTGAAGAAAAAGCATGTCACCCCATGAGTGTCGAGACTTGGGTTCAATGAGGAGAAGCATGGAACTTGTTCGAAGATTCCTTGATGGAGTGTAAACGTGATGCAATTCAGAAATATAGTGGGGAGCCTAGCCATTAAGAGCTTTGTGGACAATGAGCATCAGCTTGAAGATGATTCGTTGACAGTGTCACAATGCGGGCAGCAGTATTTTGGAGCCGTTGAAGTCGAGAAATGTGGTTGTAAGGAAGACTGTAAAGAAGAGCATTGCCGTTGTCAAGACGAGACGTAACATGCGTGAATGAACTTTTCAGTGGCACTTTTGTCCAAGTACTTGCGAATCTTACCTATATTCCTGATGTGATATGATGATAACCGAACAATGTTGTTGATGTGTGGCTGAAGTGTCATTGATGAATCAAAAATAACCCCTAACTTCCGAGCTTCCAGCGAGGGAGCTATCCGAGCATCACCGATGAAAATGTATGGCGCTGAAACCTTAGTTAACTGTTAAGGAACTCTGTCTCATCATCATTTAACTTCAGGAAGTTTTGTTGTGTCCAACGTCGAATCTCTTGGATGCATTTCTCAATTCTTGCAATAGATGCGATGGCGTTTTCCTGAGAAGATTTAAACGTAATGTATAGCTGAGTGTCGTCTGCGTACACATATGGTAATTCAGACTAAATTTCAGGATGATGTCACGAATCGGTAAAGTGTATAGCGTAAACCACTGCGGGCCGAGTACGGACTCATGTTGCACAGAGTAGCTCAAAACAATAGGGTCTGATATCGCGGTGCCAATACAAACATGCTGAGTTCTATTGTGGAGATGCGATTTGCACCATGCAAGGGCTGTGTCCTCTATGCCAAGGTGGTTCTGGAGCCGAGAGAGAAGGATGTTGTGCTCAACAGTGTCAAAAGCAGCACTCAAGTCTAGCAGGACTAGTGCTGTAAGGTTACCATTGTCCATTGCAGAGAGAATATCGTTGCTCACACGGACTAGTGCAGCCTCGGTCCCATAAAAATTATTGTATGCTGACTGGAACACGTTGGACAGGTTGAAAGTAAGAATGTGATCAGAAATACTTGATGAAACTACTCGATCGATGACTTTTCCAAGATATTTTAAGTTTGCAACCGGTCTGTAGTCTTCGAATATCTCCTTGTCCAGGTTTGGTTTCTTGATGAGCGGCCTGATGTAGGAAACTTTGAGGCTATCGGGGAAACAACCGGAACTGAGAGTTTCATTTACAAGCTTAGTGATGTAGGGTACAAATATATCAATGTTATGCTTTATCATGGATGTTGACACTGGATCCAGCTCACAGAATTTTAAAGGAGATTTCATAATTACCCTTTGAATCTCAGCAACAGTGGCAGGCTCAAACACAGATAGTCTACACTCTGGTTGAAGATGTGGCAATGTCTCCGGCACGTTGTAAGGGACTGATGAACATGAAACTGATGAAATCTTAGTGACGGAACTCATTTGCTAAGTCCTGGTCATTGTAAGTGGATGGAAGGACAGGGGTTTTAGGTTTGAGCAACAACTTACCAATTATCTTGAAGAACTTCTTTTCATCTCATGAGGATTTTTGTACTTGAGATGAATAACGATTGATCTTTGCCTGGTTGATCAAATTCCTAACTATTTTACATTGGTTGGGATATTCTTGTCTTTTTTTTTTTTTTTTTTTTTTTTTTTTTTCCAATTTGCCATTTTCCCGCCACTTCCGCTCCAGTTGACGACAGATCTTTCTAGCTCTTTGAATATCATCATTGAACCAGTAGACTTCAGTTCGGGCCTTGACTGATCACGTTTTCCAAGGTGCGTATTTATCCAAGATGTGGATGACTGTACTCTCCTATTGGCTGACATAGGAATCCAAGCAGTCATGATCAACTTCTAGATTTGCTAAATGAGTGCCTGTGTCGCGAAACACTTCGGGAGGATTCACATGTTTCCATTGTCGGCTCTTTATAGTGACGGTTGGGACTTTAGGCTTGCACAGACTCAAGTTACACATGACTGCATAAAGGTCTGATAATCCAGGTAGAATAACAAAGTTTGAGACAATTGCTGGGGATATTTCACGAGTTGTGACAAGGTCCAGGCAATGACCGAGATGATGAGTCGGCTCCTTGATATGCTGGGTAAGACCAAAAGCCTGAAGGAGATGCTTAAACTGGTTTGCATTGGTGTTGTGGATGTCATCAACATGAATGTTAAAATCGCCGGTGATGATGATGATTACCGATGGATGAAGCAGACATTCCTAAATCAAATTCTCAAACTCCCCTAAAAAAATTGAGAAAGTCACATATTGGCAGTTTGAATCTCTTTCAGGTCTGTATACAATGACAAGGCGAACAGATTTAGAGTTTCCGGAAACTTCTGCCTGAAGAGATTCAAAAGTTGTGTACTGGACGCATTACTTTTCACAGAGACAGATAAAGTAGATATGTACAGTATTGCAACTCCTCCACCAGTCTTGTAAGGTCTTGGGATGTGATGAAAGTAGTAGCCAGCAGAGGTACAGTGACGACATGTTAAGTTGTCGTCTGGTCTTAGCCACGTTTCTGAAACAGCAACAAGGTCCAAATCTTTTTGCAGAACAGAATCAGCAAAATCGTCATACTAGTTACAGGTGGACTGTGTGTTCAGAACACAAAGGCTTAGTTGAGATTTAGCTGGAGTCACTGGTACTGGATGGGAGTGTAGCTTCGGGTATAGGGGGTTTATGAACAGTTCTACGGCTACGTTTTTTACCACGATGTGTAGGTCGATAAACAGTGCTGGGATTTACAAACAGGCAGCAGAGTTGTAGCACGTGTAAATGGGGCACAACGGAGACTGAGAAGCTTGTTTCGTGAGTAGGAATTTGCTTAATTTGGACTAGCTTCTGCTGAGTTTGAGTTATTTACACCTTCAGGGCCGGGATTTACAGCAATGTCACCAAAAGTCACAATTTCAAAAGTGGCTGGGGAGTTGTCATATTAAGAAATATGGGATTTCCGATATTAACGTCGCTAGATGTGTCTTTGGCAGATTACAAGCACCAGACACAATTTACACAGATGAGTCTATACAGTAGAATGGTCTAGCAAGCAGAGAGAGAATGACAATGATACTTACCTCCATTGTCCCCAGATGGGCGAACAATGTCCATAGACTAGGTGGATGACTGCACATGATGTAGCCACCTAAGTGTGTGTAAGCTTTATAAACCATAAATCTCAACTGAGACAGTGAGAAATTCCACAGAAAAATACTATTTTCACAATTCAGATGACTCAAGGATACACAGAAAAAAAAAAAAAAAAGAGGGGTGTCTCACTTTCTATAGTATATTTGTTCTAGTCATCATGACGAAAAACGTTTATCATTATGCTTATTTCTTACGGTTTGGCATATAAATTTTAATAACCAGATTAGTCAATTACAACTCTGGGTTTTCTTGCAGATACATCTATCAAAATCCGATAATGCAGATGGCAGACTTTCAGTTTTTTGAGACAACCCTAGAACTTCTGTAAGTAAATAAACTCAAAGTTCAATAATTTAGAATTTTGCAATAATTTTTAGTAATGTTTTGCAATATTTTAGTAATGTTGGATTTACACCATTAACCATGACATTCTTGCAAAAAGATTACATGGCTGCTTCGGAATTCGGAGCAAAGTCTACGACTGGCTGAATTATTTTATGCGTGGAAGAACACAAAGGGTGTCAATTTGGTAATGTTTGTCCAGGCGGCAGACTCTCCAATTTGGAGTGCCACTAGGTTTTATTATGTGACCTGTTTTTTTTTCTTTACATGGATCCACTCGAAGAAACGGGGGCCGGGTTGTCTCAGGATAAAGATGTAAGCTGAAAACAATAAATATTAAAATGCATGGACCCGTCCAGGTAGAGTGACAACCGTGACACACAACCATTTTGTTCACGATCACAGAGAAAACAAAATCCATGGACAATGAGGACCCCCCAAAAATAGATGTCAGATCGGTAGGACGATAATTAGAAGGGCACAGTTAGAAGTTAATGACATAATTATGTGAGTATTCTGCACACAGTATTTTTTTTTTAGTGCTTTTCTCTCCCTTCTGTAGTCTTATGTTTCAGTGTGATTTATCAGAAGTTGGAATGAGACCGTTTGCTACGAAAGGAGACACCATGAAGCAAATGTGAGTTAATTGTTTGTAATACAAAAAAAAAAATACAATTTTTGGGGTATAATTCCGTGCAACATTATTTGTGTTGACTCATACATATTTCATTTGAGTAGTCACTTTTCACTATGATTGTTGCTTGTTTCTGTGTTCATTGTGTCTTGATCTATTTTCCTATGCCATCCCATTTCGAAAGATATTAATCTTCGTAACGGCTTATTATGTGTATTTGTGTAAATTGACTGATTAGATTGCTGCACGGAAATCCAATTGAACATATTTCCAACACCGTATGGCGTGATTTGGGACATGACTGTTACGTGTAAGTACATTAACACACGGTAAGCAAAAGACAACCTAACTGTCTGGATTTGAACAAATAAAAGGAAAATCGCTGAAACAAACATATTTAAAAGTATTATGATGAGAGCAGGGTAAAATAAAATCAAATCTCTTATTTTACGTTCTATTGTTATATATCGCGTAATTTTACATGTTATTAGATTAAATTAGAAATGGATTTAACAAAAAAGTTGCATGACAGTAAAAATGTATAATTGTATTATTACAAGAAACGTTTAGCGAGGTGTCAACCGTATAATTGGCCGCAAAATTCTTAAGTTTACCCCGTTCTTAGTACATTTCTACAGTTAATTTGGTTTTATTTATATATACTATTTGTTTTATTATTATTTTTTTTGTTCAAGTCTAAAGGCCCTGTCACACCATGGCGTATCGCCTGAACATATGCCAACGCTTGCGCAAAATAGTTCGAAAATTTTCCAAGTCAAAAACGTGGCACTTCCCAACGAATTGCATCAAAAAAGTCAAGATCGGTTTTCGAAAGGACGGTTCCATAGCGTATCCATAGCGTATTAAACGTATACATAGCGTATGACTAACGCATTGATAGTGTTTCACTAACTAAATAACAATGTTATGACAGCGTATCACAGCGAATGCAAGCGTATGAGTAACGTATTGACAGTGTGATGCGTTCAGCACGACCGACCATGAAGAAATGAGGATGAGTGAAAGCCCTGTCACACAATGGCGTATCGCCTGAACGTAAACCAACGTACGCGAAATATCGAAAATACGTTGGTGTACGCTGATATAAGTTTGGGGTAAGTTCGGGATACGTCGTTTACGATAAGAGCACGTTGGGATACGCTGTTAAAATTGTGAACACGTCGAGCCCGCGAATGTTTTTTACGCATGTTCAACATTTGTCGGCGTACTGAACGTGTGCTTCATTTGTTTTGCATAAGTTCCCCGTAAAGTATCGGTACGTTAGACATACGTTGACATATGCCGGCATACATTATAGGAACGTAACTCGTAGGTTGGTATGCGTTGATGTACGTCTGTTACGGGGCAACGTTGTTTCCCCAACTTACCCCAAACTTATATCAGCGTGCACCAACGTATTTTCCGTGACAAGGCCTTTTTACTTCGTTCACACTGTAACGTACTGCCAACGGGTCCTTGTTTGCTCTGTATAGGCAAACGCAGACCGAAAACAAACGAACCAATGTTGTTCAATATAAAACACACTTATTATTTATTATTCGAGACCGACAACTTATTCGTTGCTCACTCACTGAACTCAGCATTTGGTATTTATTCACAACTTAAAGGAACACACCGGCTGATTTGGGCTACAGTGGTCTCCGAGGATAAAGAGGAACTTACATGCGTGATTGTTCTAACCAGAAAGTGGTACAAACAATCACGTGACCTTCCGGGCTAGTTTTACTTTCAGCCGTCTAAAAGTAACTTACCAAACTAAATTTTAATATTTTTTTTTGTTTACAAATTTATTAACGAATAATTGACGAAAAATATCATGTATTCAAATTATTGCTAAACAATGTAAATACTGCTGAAAAATCTAACGTAAGATTCGCATTCAAAGAATCCGAGTAACGGAAGCTTGTTATATGGCCCCACGGCATGGATCAATCGGAACGTAAGCCTTGGGGCATATCACGTACCGCACATGCCGTTTCTCGTGGGGGCGTGGAAGTGTCATGGCCGAGCGGTTAAGAGCACCGAATTCAAACTCTGGTGTTTCTGATCAGCAGAGTGTGGGTTCGAATCCACAGCCGTGACACTGTGTCCTTGAGCAAGACACTTAACCATTGCTTCGACCCATGCGGTGTGTAACAAATGTAAAAGAACCCAGTGCACTTATCAGTACCTTGTTTGCGGGTCTCGCCGTGAGCTTGGGAGGGGTTGGGAGCCAGACATCAAAATACATGGTTGCCATCGTGGGTTTGTCAGTCGGTTCACCTCGTGTCGATTTCGTTATTTCTTATGATCGCAACATTCCAATATAATGCTCTGTTGTGTTTCATGGCTCCTAATTTCTTTTTGTTAGGAGTTTTCAGGTAATTAAAAAAGACTGATGATGTCACAACATAGGAATACCGCATTTCGTTATATTGCCAGTGTTATTGTGTGAGTAGCTAAAAAAAAAAAATTATGAAGAAGAAAAAATGATAAACAAAACGGAGCCCCGATCGTAAAAAAAAACAGGTGAATAATAATTGTGTAAAAGGTTGAAACAAAAACAATGATAAAACAATAGTCCCTCAAAGCATTATTTTGTAAAATAAATATTATTTTTTAATTCTGTGAATGAAGTATGATTTCAGTCCGTAACCTAATAATATCATTTCGTTCCTCTGGATTGTTTTCAGTTAAACTTATTTTATTTTTAGATCTGTTGATAAAAGTCTTCAAGAAGTACCGCGAACGAATCGGACAGACATTATTGTGTAAGTACCCGAATTGAAAATATGGGAAAACTAAAAACATAAACAAAAAATAACATTTAAAGGCAAATGTCATCATTAATTTCTTCTATCGAAGTAACTGTTCGTGTTTAAAATTTGTTATATCGCTCAATAACATGTACATTTACATAATACTTTCGCAGTGAATTAGTCGGAGACGACTTTATACGTCCATTCGACATGCTGTATTTAGGAAGCAGTGACTTTTCATCATCGGGTTTTGTGTGCCAGCGAATTTCAAAATACGAGCGTAAATGCAGGCCCTGTCATCAGGGAACTTTCGGGTCGCAGTCAGGCTGTAGTCCATGTCCGCCAGGTGAGTTTGCAGGAAATGTACTAGTTTTAAGGTGCTCCCATACAGAAAGGGATATACTATTTATTGAAAAGGTAAACATACGCTTTTTCCTCTCGAAATACTATTGCATTCCGTCGAAAAATTCTTCCCTAGAAATGTTTGTTTGTTCCCTCAAACATCCTAGGCAGCCCAGGAGGCCTTGATATGTCATTTAATTTACAAAAAAAACATTACCTTATCGCCGCACAATTGGAACATCCTTTAGTTTGTGTGTTGTTTGTATATATATATTTTTTTTATTAAAGAGTTTTATATATTGTTTTCGTTGTTTGTTAACAAATAAAAATTTAAAACAATAAAAATTAGGGGAATCCAGGCCTTTTAACTATTAATGAAATTCAAGTTTCATCATGCTATCAATAAGAGTGAACAGACACTGATTCATAATGGAATTCTTATTGAGCCTTAAATCCATTGGACACTCTCGATAAACAGTATTGTACAAAGGCCCACACTTCGTGTATCACAACTTATAATTTATATAAAATAACAAACTTATGAAAATTTAGGCTCAATCAGTCATTGGAGTCGGGAGAAAATAACGGTTAAACCCGCCTTTGTTTCCGCACGTTACGCCGTGTCATGACATTAATTGTTTAAAATAAAACCGTAAATCTCGATATCGAGAATTGATAATGTTTTAATGTTTTCTCAAAAAGAAGAGCATTTCATGGACAAATATTTCAAGAGAAGTCTTTCACCATTACCTTCTCTAAACCATGTAAGTAATTTGTAAAAATCTGTGAACTGTTTTTTTTCATGTTCCGAAAGTGTCCAATGGCAGGGTTTGTGTACTCTGTGTATGACACAACACAAAACGTTAACAAATTTTCTCGAAAATACTCGAATAAACTCGAACGGTTTGAAGGTAACGATAGAAGAAAGCCTCCCTTAAAATATTTCTTGCTGAGGTGTTTCGGTTTTTGAGAAATGATTACAGCAATGGCACAACATTGAGTTTCGTTTTAGTAGGTTTGTGCGATAACGTCAACTCACGGGACGTACGTAATCCTAAAATGAACGTATGGTAACGTTCGGGCAATGTAACCTGAATGTTGATTGATCACCCGATTTTCTTACACCATACCTTAACGATTACATAAATGTAAGGCCATGCACATATTGTTGTTTGAGGATGATTTAATCTCCGGTACAACCGAGGTGCGCGGGCTGAAGGACTACAATCCCGGCCATATGTAAACCAAAATTTTCCTCAAAGTGAATTCGTTAAGACAGGTTGTCGTAACTACCACATCTATATATTCCACAGGTGGGTTTTACCAGAGCAAAACTGGTCAGTATTCGAATGACGGTTTGAACTGTGAATTATGAAAATATTCACTTACAGGGAAGGTACACGTTTGGTCGTTACTCAAAACAAATAATAACTTAAAAACTGACTTGGTAAGGAGCATTTGAGAGCTGTTGATAGAATACAACATTGTGGGAAATGACTCCCTCTGAAGTAATTAGGTTTTTGGTAATTTCTCACTAAAATAATAAAAAACTTCTAGCTAGAAGTCTTTTATTATTATCTGAAAGCACACAAATTCGTCCGACAAGGGTGTTTTTTCTTTCATCCTTTCCTCGCAACTTCGATGACCAATTAAGCCCAAATTTTTACAGGATTGTTTTTTTTTTTTTTTTTTTTTTTTTTTTTTTTTTTTTTTTTTTTTTTATGGTTATGATGGGATACACCAAGTGAGACGACTGGTCGTTGACAATTACCAAAAGTGTACCTTCCCTTTAACAATCGCAATTTTTGGGTAAATTCACCACGAGTTTCAATGGTTCATATTCGCAAGAATATTCGCCACAGTGTGAGGGCAGCATCAAGGTTGTTCTAATGGCACATCTGTTTACTCGACAGGTGGGTTTTACCAAAGCAAAACTGGTCAGTATTCGAATGGCGATTTGAACTGTGAAACATGCAATAAAGGAACTTACGTCTCGCCTGAAGATTCACCTGGCACGAGAGCTGCTGATTGCAAGGTGTGTCCAACAGGGACAGACAAAAGTACCGCTGCAGGGTTCCGGGCTTGTCCGTGTGTGGACAACTATTACCGCACTGATCGGTTTGGCGAATGTCATCAGTGTCCCCACGAAGGGATCGACTGCTCCGGGGAATATCAACATCTTCGTCCGGGCTACTGGTGGACGTGGAACTGGAGCTCACAAGAAGACCAAATCTCGCAGGAAAACCACGATTCGTATATGAATTTTGTCAGCAATATAGGCATTATGAACGACTCGTATGACAGAAGCACGCAGAGATTTAGCGGGAAGTTACCAAAGGTACACAAATGTCCACGCGACGACGTGTGTCCAAATGGTGGATTCGGTATCGACTCAACTTGCAGTGAAGGTTACAAGGGCTGGCTGTGTTCTGAATGTGAAAACAAGTATTACTCTTGGCTTGGTCATTGTTTGGAATGTCCAGAGTGGCCGTTATTTGCTGTAGAAGTCTTCTGCATCTTGCTTGTTGTCTGCCTCGTAGTCTGTTTCTTTGTGTGGGATGCATATAGAAGGCATCGTCGGAATGAACGAAATATCGTGAGCGTCTTCTTAGCACGCGGGAAAATCGTAGTTGGTTTTTGCCAGGTAGTGGGGGAAATATTCTCCGCTCTAGATGACATTCCTTGGCCAAAGAATTTGCAGACATTGGGCTCAGTCTTTAAGACAGTTGAGGTCAGCTTAGTTGGTTGGTTGATTAGTCCCCGATGCTTTATTCCGGATTTCACCTACCACAATATTTACATTGAATTCTTGGTCGGTTTCAGCTTCATCATATTTGTTGTTCTGGTTGCTTTGTGTTACTATGTATTCAGAAAATATTACATAAGAGACGCGCAAGGGTTGCCTGTGCACTGCAGAAATGATCTCAGTAAAAGTAAACGAAGATGTTTCCTTATTGTCGTCATTTTGCTCTTTCTGTCGTACCCAAGCGTATGCAGCGTTGTTATTACTCTGTTGCCGACTGGGTGTAAGCTGTTTTACATGGATGAGGATAAAAAACTCAACATCACCTTGCTGAGGTATGATTACGCAATAGACTGTGAGAGCCCAGAACACAGTGTTTACAACTATGCCGCCCAAACAGCTATGGTGTACGTTGTGGGTTTCCCGCTCGCATTGCTCATTCTTCTGTGGTATAGCAAAAGAAAGACCACCAATGGAGAAGATCAAGCCTCCGTTTCGAGTCAGGATTCAGATCAAGTGTTGCCCGGTACCTCCAATGATGGGATAGAGGATACAGAAGCACCCGTGTCGAGTCAGAATTCGGGTCAAGTACTGCTTGTTGTCACCAATGATATGACAGATGACTTTAATAACCTTGTCACAGAGTCAGATGCAACTGTATTTCATGACACCTCAGAGCCAGATGCGAAAATTAGCTGGCAAAGTTTTCTGTGTGAAAACTACAAAGCCGAGTTCTGGTACTGGGAGATCATTGAACTTACCCGTAAGATCCTGCAGACGCTCTTCATACTGCTGTTTGGACCCGAGGACCACTTCACACTCTTCATGTCTGTCTTCTTGTCTGTCTTCTTTCTGCTCATCCACGCCTACCTGAAACCAATGAAGGATGCAGCTGAACAGCGGCTTCAGATGTGCTCGCTTGGTATCATCTTCATAAACATGCTGGCGGCGTCCTTGCTCATCATGCCAAATGACGATGGGCCAATTGTAGATGATAGAAAGGGAATTCTTTCAACTGCGTTAGTTCTTCTTAATCTCAGCATTGTTGTTTTCGTTGCAAGTAAGTAAACATTTGGGTTCATCACAACTGCAGCTTTTATTTATTTCTAATGCATGTGTGTCGTTTTCTTGCATGAGTGTCAAATACAAAACACACAAACAAACCGGTGACATAACAGAAATCTTGCCATTAAATTTATTTTGCAAGATGTGAGTTTGGTTCGCACACGAACCTCATATCGGTAACAACCAGATATATCGGTTTTATTTAATACTAGCATGTTGCTCCATCCCACACTACACTCGCATGTTACAATGCCAATCCAAAAAAATCCATAAATAACTCACACACATTTTGAAACGGCGTCATCAACATTTGACGATGTAAGGAGTGTGTGTGTACCCATAAGTTAGTTTGACGATAACATGAAATATAAGTGACCAAAAGGCGCTATGATATAAATTACAAGATCACTTATAATTGGCTATACGAGTCGCCAATTGATGAACATGATCTCTTGTCACTCCGACTTCACACTCGGTTGTAAAACAAAAACACGACAATACGTCTGTTTAAGAGCCCCGTTTTGACCAATGAAACTTCCTAAAGTCGCACACGCACACCCCGAAACTTTGATTCTACAGAGAGTATATTGCCAAAAAGGGGGAATGGTTTGTGGGGGGGGGTGGCGCTGTGTAATAAAAAAACTCAAAAAAATATAACAAGGTTGCTTTTAAATTGTTTTCCTATTGTACCATTCGTATGTTCTTGTATTTTAGTAAGCTCCGTCTGGACTGGCATCAAGACTCTTTCGAGACATGGATGCTTTGCTTGTATAAGAAATTCATCGGTGCAGATGTATAGATGGTGCCGAAGACGCTACAAGATAGAGCAAGATGGCTATCTGGACGACCAACACTTTTCACTTTTTGACGAACAGGATGAGCAGACCAATGAAGGCCAAGACGCTTCCTCAGTGGTTCCAGTGACTAATTAACTATTATTGGCCTGACAGTGAAGTTAGAATCTAAAATGAATATAATTTTAGATGCTGGGCTGCCGGACCAATTTATTGGGTAGTGAATAACACTGTAATATATTGCTATATTTAGTTAGTTGTTTCATAAGAAGGCTGATGCAAGATCTTAAACAAAAATCATAGCAATTTAAAATGGATGTTTTGTTCGAGGCTGATGATTTAATCGGGCAAGTCGTTTTTTTGTATTAAAAAACAAGTTATGGGTTACATTTTTATTCAGACACTTTGTATGGTATTTAGGGGCGTTTTATTTGTTTGTTATACTTTGTAGTTGCCCTTTTTTGGCAATCTAAAAGTAAAACGGACACGCTTTCTTTCAAACTCAGAGAAGGCAAAACCTTCTATCATCGCTATAACGAAATGAAAACTATTTCAAACTCCCTCAAGTCTTGACACGTAATTCATGTTATTCAAAATATTTAAAATGTATACCCAATTCCATTTAAACACACTGGACACTAATGGTAACTGTCAAGACCAGTCTTCTCACTTAGTGAACAAGATAACTCAACTGCACATATAACAAACTAGTGAAAACTTGAACTCAATTGGTCGTCGAAGTTGCGAGATATTATAATAGAAGAAAAACACTATTGTCACAAGAAGTTGTGTGCTTTCGAATGCTTGATTTCGGGACCTCAAAATCGAATTATGAGGTTTCAAAATCAAAATCAACTTCTTAAGTGGAAAATTACACACTCTTTCCCCTGAAAACTACGTTATTTCAGCGGGAGCCATTTCTCACAATCAACAGCTTTCCATTGCTTGCAAGTAAGTTTTTATGCTAACAGTTATTTTGGGTAATCACCAATAGTGTCCATTGCCTTTAAACCCAACCATTTACAATAATGGCTAAAGTTTATTCTCGATGAAATCGCGTCACGCCAAGGTACCAATGTTCGACACTTGAAGGGTTGCCTATAAGCATGAGAAAGTCCTTCGTATTTAGTAAGTGAACAAAATATGCACAACTCTTACTTGTTTGAGATTAAGAAGGGAACATGGTTGTCACAGTGTGTAAGAATTCACTCAGCCCTGTGCAAATGTTTTAGAAAATTGCGTGAAAGCTTTGTTTACAAACAGGAACTTAACTCGAAGTCGTTTGAAACCTTGCCGAAACCTTAGTTTTGAAAAGGCAACGAAGCTCCATCAATGCACGCCTTTCTGTTCTATGAACCGTAGACCTTGTCAGATGTTGATTCTCGAATAGAGTAACTGCAATTATAAGAAACATTGCACAATTGGTTTTGCTAACAAAACACTTGCTGGCAGTGTAAGCAATCTATGTAATCACCATATTATACATAAACTGACAAACCTGTAGAAGTTTGATATCGATCAGCCTATTGGGTCACGAGAAAATAGTGAAAATCGATTACACATTAAACTTGCATGACATCGATGGAAGAAACAAAATGAATAAAACACTCACTGAGCGATAAACTCCAAACGCGAAATTAGATTCTCACTAAATATGACATTTCAGTCATAAATATTTCAAAGGACGCTTTCTACTATCATCATAATTAGACCGTGTGAGTTTGATGTAAATCTGTGAACTTGTACGATTTTGTTTCTTACAAATTCTGTAACGTTCCTTTAAGCCAACACCTTTCTTGTAAATTTAGATAAAATGGGAATCATGTTGCACCCTGCTGTGTCCGCATACCTTAAATCCATCTGGCTTTCATATTGATGAGTCGCTCCCACGTTAGCTGAAATCACAGTGAAGTATAATTCATTTTGTTTTTCCCCATTGTGCTTTTTAACACAAGGTGTGAAACGGATGCTTTCAGATTCGCTTTAACTGACAAAACAACCGTTTTGGGGAAATGTACGGAGCTGTCTATTTTTGGAACGCACTCGAGTTATAATAATGATTTACTTGATATTACTGTTGAGGGTGTATTGCATTATGTGCTTTAAAAGAGCTGTGTATTACTGTTATGAATATTTTGTCTAACATAGGTGTGAAACGGTTGCTATAGGATTCGCTCTAACTGTTGAAACGGGAAAAAACAACCGTTTGGGAAACCCTTACCGAACTATGCATGTTTGGAACGCGCACGAATAAAATAATGATTTACTTGATATAAACTGTTAAGGGTGTATTGTATATGCGCTTTAAAAGAGCTGTGAGTTACTGTTAATAATTGTATTAGTATGATTTTATAGATACTAAGTTTTGTAAAATCGTTGAAAACGTTTCTTTGCAGTATATTTTTGTTTGTAAAAAAAATTACTTTCTTTAGATAGTATAATCTTGTTAAATGACTTTGAACACTTTTGGTATTGTCAAAGACAACGTGGACAAATTAACAAACCTGTGACAATTTGAACTCAATTTGTTGTCAAAGTTGCGAGATAATAATGGAGAGAAAAACAAACTTGTCACACGAAGTTGTGTGATTCCAGATGTTTGATTTCGGGACCTCAAAATCTAATTCTGGGGTCTCGAAATCAAATTCTTTGAAAATTACTTGTGTCGAAAACTGTGTTACTTCCGAGGGAGCCGTTTCTCAATTCTGTTTTACTATTAAAGGCAGTGGACGCTATTGGTTATTCAACATAATTTTAACATAAAACCCTTATCGGTAACGATAATTGGGAGAGGCTGATAGATACACTTTGCTTTCTTTACATGTTATATTGTGTTGACTGTTTAATTCTTTACGATAATCGGCATGCATTGTCAAAAGTCTACTTATATTGTGTAAATGGTTGTTATGAATTGGTATGGAAACGAAGAGCTGTTCTTGTATGGACACGAAGAGCTATTCTTGTTTGAAAATGTTGTAAAAGGTATTAATTTACTGGAAATATTCATTGAGACTTTGACCGCTGAAAATGGTTTCGGTAGCAATATTTGTGGTAAAACGCTTTTCTGAAAAAAAGGGGGAAAAAAACAACAGCTTGATTGAAAGCGACTCAAGACAGGTTCAGAATACTCGCACCTCAACCATAGACCTTTCCAAACTACAGAGCCAGTTCCCGGTAAATAAACTTCCGGGGAAATCCCTGTAGTGTTTTCCCTAACCACCAACCCACAACCGTTCTCATTATCCAAACTTGTTAACTGAAGGGAAACTATTTCATGGACTTTTGACACTTATAATCAAACCCCAGGAAATGTGGTAAACTGTTAGTCCATGCGAAGGTTCGGGTAAGTTAAACCCGCTTTTGTTCTCACCAGCTGTTTTCCCCGAAATAAAAAGTTACACCAGGGTTAACCCCCTTAAACCTACCCTGTGCAAGGTTAATTATTTCCGGGAAAAAAGTAATATCTGAGATTTATTTGTAGTGTGAAAAGATAGACCAAAAGTTCCCGGTTATTTCCCTGGGAATAACTATAGTGTGAAAAGGGCTGATCAAAACAAAACACATACCGGATACAACTTGAAAAACGCACCATCCACTCCTAGTCCTAAGGTATCGGAGGCAGCGTTGTAATAATTGTGGTGGTTTTAATTTGAAGTGTTGTTTTGTATTAGTTATTTTGTTTAACTAAATTTTGTAAAGGTTATTATGTAATGCAGAATTTTTTATTTATTTATTTTTTTTTTTTTTTCCGAGGGGTCTTCTTTTTGGTTTAATTAAACAAAAATTACTCGTATAAATGTAACACATTAACTACCTGTGTCGGTTAAATGTTATCACTGCTTTTGCGTTTTAATAAAAGCTACAAAAGCAAGCACAACGTTGTTTAAAAAAAAATTGTTTCGTTCTTATGTCCGTAGGTTTTGATTTATACAAAGTATGACGACCCACACAACCGAACTCTTTATTTTAAACACAATATAACAAATTAATCGTTTATGTAATGGTCATCGGTAGAAACATCAACACTTTTTTATTAAACTACGCCCCTATCTATATATTCATCACACTTATCTTGCAAGTGATTCAAATGTTACCCGTAAAAGTCAAACACTCCACTCTCCGGGATTTTAGACTGTGAAGTTCATGCTGTCCAAAACGGGCGGATAGTGATTTGTCAACTAATCCAACATTATGTTGGCAGGATAACGAGTTTCTGTATGAAATTTCTTAATGATGAGACATTCATTTATTCAAGCTATGCTTCCTGTTTTCAAGTTTTAGTTAGACAACCCCCGATATTTATTTGGCACTTATCTGGGACACTAGGTGGTAGCAGACTACCAGCTAGCCTGAACATCTAACGTCACACTTTGAGGCTCGTGAATAACGCCAGAGACCGGCATCCAAAACCGGCGTGTAGATTCACCTTTGACATCAGTCATTTCACATAAAGATACGCAGTCAAATTCTATTGCGGACTTGACAGCAATGACTGTTTTGGGCATTTTTTGTTGGATGTCACTGCACATTTATGATATCATTGTTTCCAATGGAATCACTGGATCTAACGGCAGGGACCTGTTTTTATCCTTGCGGATAAAAGACAGTGGCCCAGTCTAACTACCATCAGGCAATGGGGACTTCTGGGACGCTTGGTGGCAGCAGACTTACCAGGCAAAATCCATTGTTCTCGGTTGTTTGCGCATGCTTAGAACTACGTCAACAATGGAAAGTCTGCTGTTACCTAGCGCCTCAAACACTGGGACTACATGTATTTACCAATCGTTCACGGCAATGCAATAACCTTTTTCGAGTGTTTAATGTGAACGATGTCAATTTTCCCCTTTTCTGTCTACAACGAAAACCCATGATTTGTATTGAATTTTATTGATTGAACATCACGTACATTGCTATTTGTTTTTCGTTGCTACGATGTGCGTGTGTTACATTTTTATTATCACACGCGCGGCCGAGTTAGATGTGGGACGCAGACGCACTATTTTTTTTCATTTATTTATTATTTTTTTTTTTTTTGTATTCCACTCGCGCTTGTGTAAAACGGCATCCTTTTATTCAGGGGTTTGAAGAAATACACTGTATGTTATAATGGTACAGTGTGGGAACGAAACACGATAATGCTTCGAATGACGTCACCCACATCGCAGGCTTCCGAGAATTTTAGATCATTCTCTGTCGCCGTAATTGTTTCTTTTTGGGATTCGGTGCAGGATTTTCGCCAAGCAACACCAAGTAATGGATTTTCTGTATTTTATTTCATACCTACATAAAACAAATTGCGTGCTCCAAAAGTGGGGGTTACGGTTTTGAACAATTCTAGCGATCATCCCATGGTCTAAAAGTATACCATTGTTTAATGAAATGTGAATAGATGGGTTGCAATACGCGTCATTGACCGCCTTTGTTACAATTGAAAAGTGCTTGCGTGTACGCGCTGTGCGTGACTCTCAGCAAATGGTGGCTCTTCACATCAAGCATCGCAGCCGATGACGCCCCTTCGATCAAAATGACGTAAACATTAGACATTTCCATTGTGAGTGTGCTGCCACAATATTGTTCAAAATAATTCCATTGTTCATTTGTTTTATTGTTCGTAAGCATATACTCTTATGTTTGAAAGACAAAACTGTATATTTCCAGGTGACTTTTAATTGGTAGTATATTTAGCAACAAACCCTTAACTCACACAACCTGTGCATTTATTGGAGGTTTATTCAATTAAGTTTGTTCAATTTTACGAAAACCAGCCATTTTTTTCGAGGAATAGTAAGGTCAGTTACAACTCTCAATTTACAATTTATAATTCGCGGGCAGTTCTGTCAAACTTAGTCTTAGAGCTAAATCTCAGCGGAAAACAAAAAACTTACACAAAGTCAGTGAAACACGATTGTTTGGCCTGCTTAACAATCGGTACCTAATACCGAAGTCAAGCAATCGGGAGGTAAGGGAGGGCATCATATTTATCAAACACGCTGTAATGCCTTGTTGTGTAGCGAGGAACAACAAAGTTACAATAAGGTATTGCCGATCTAGGTTTTTGGAATGGAAATCTTGTGGTTCATTAATACTCAGTAGGCAAGCGGTCGAGCGGGAGAAACTGAGACTCATTAAAGTTGACTGAGCTATTGTTATAGGATTAAGGGATTATCGGATTACTACCGAGAACCTCTGACTGCATTTTGTTAGATTGTCCAAGATAAGCGGGGATTAAGGTCATATAGAATGGTCCCTTTGGGTACGTTCAGACGTGGGGTTAAACTAGTCCTTAATCCAAAAGTGCTAAACTAACCCTGCGTGTGAACGCAATATTCTGGTCCGCGAGGGTTAATTTGACCCACTGAGCTGGGCTAAACTAAACCCAAAAAATTGGTGGACTAGACTAACTTAGCCCAGGTTTTACGACCAACCCCCCGCTGCGAGGCCCAGTAAACCATCGTTGGAACGCAACTGACCTGCTACTTCCGGTCTATTTTAGCCCAAATGACCGCGGCAACAAACGTGACGTCATTCCACGTGTATGGATGGATCGGCAGCGAGTATTGGGTGGTGTCTTCATGAATCCATGGAGCTATACTATAATATCTCCTTGCGTCTCTCCGCTGCCTTCCCTTTATGTAATACCATTAAGTGTTGGGGCCCCGGTATTCCCCTTCGCCGAAAATGTTTGAAATGGACGTCGCACGAAAACAAGTTCTCATTTTTAGTAGCACTATTTAGTTTTTAAATTCACTTCTGTGCGCAACGCAACTTTATGATAACGAACGGGTTTTGCTTTGAAGAAAGTGGCATCTAATCACAGCTAAGCTACACACACGGGATCGACAATTTAGACCAAAGTTTGGGTTCGAAAACAAGGTTGTATCTGTTTCCTGCCCTCAACAACTTTACGTAACATGTATACGAGTAGCAGACTAATGTTGAATTGAAAAACAATTTTTAACGTAACATGAGAATGTGTGTCGGCTACGACTTCTCAATGACTAAGTTGTGATATATTTACAAAAGTTCACACTCGAAAATAATTTGAAGCGTTCAACAACAACGTGTAAATGTTTCATTCATCGAGGGCAGTGCGGAACGGAAACTTCAGCGGGGACAATAGAATTGCGTTTGTGCTGGGGCCAAGCAAGGATATGAAGTGATTTAGCCGTCTTTAATGATGGAATACATGATGACCATGAGGTTCGTAGAGACGATAGCGGATTGAAACCCTATGGAAAACGCATGGACAATGTAACAAACCGGAACCAGCAATGGTAAGGTTCGCCGATGCATGACCCAATAATCAACCTCGTGGGCTAGTTTAGTCCGCTTGACCAGAATAAACTCACTGTGTGAACGCAAGCCAATTTTGGACTAAGTCATGTTTATCTTTTGGACACCCGCGGTGCTCCAACATAATGTTGGATTAGTTGACAAATCACTATCCGCCCGTTTTGGACAGCATGAACTTCACAGTCTAAAATCCCGTAGAGTGGAGTGTTTGACTTGTACGGGTAACATTTCAATCACTTGCAAGATAAGTGTGATGAACATATAGATAGGGGCGTAGTTTAGTAAAAAGTGTTGATGTTTCTAAACACTTTTTTTTTTTTTTTTTAAACAACGTTGTGCTTGCTTTTGTAGCTTTTATTAAAACGCAAAATCAGTGATAACATTTAACCGACACAGGTAGTTATTGTGTTACATTTAAACGAGTCTATTTATTTTAATGAAACCAAAAAGAAGACCCCACAGAAAAAAAAAAAAAAAAAAAAACAAATATTCTGCATTACATAATAACCTTTACAAAACTTAATTAAACAAAATAACTAATACAAAACAACACTTCAAATTAAAACCACCACAATTTTTACAACGCTGCCTCCGATACCTTAGGACTAGGAGTGGATGGTGCGTTTTTCAAGTTGTATCCGGTATGTGTTTTGCTTTCATCAGCCCTTTTCACACTATAGTTATTCCCAGGGAAATAACCGGGAACTTTTGGTCAACCATTTCACACTACTAATAAATCTCAGATATTTCCTTATTTCCCGGAAAGTAATTAACCTTGCACAGGGGTAGGGTTAAGGGGGTTAACCCCGGTGTAACTTTTATTTCGGGGAAAACAGCTGGTGAGAACAAAAGCGGGTTAACTTACCCTAACCTTCGCATGGGCTTACATGTTTACCACATTTCCTGGGGTTTGATTATAAGTGTCAAAAGTCCATGAAATAGTTCTCCCTTCACTTACCAAGTTTGGATAATGAGAATGGTTGCTGGGGTGGTGGTTAGGAAAAACACTCCAGGGATTTTCCTGGAAGTTTATTTACCGGGAACTGGCTCTGTAGTTTGGGAAGGTCTATGGTTGAGGTGCGAGTATTCTGAACTTGTCTAGAGTCGCTTTAAATCAGGCTGCTGTTTTTTGTTTTTCCCCTTTTTTTCAGAAAAGCATTTTACCACAAAATTGCTACCGAAACCATTTTCGGCGGTCAAAGTCTCAATGAATAATTCCACTAAA
Source organism: Asterias rubens (assembly GCF_902459465.1). NCBI lineage: Eukaryota > Metazoa > Echinodermata > Asteroidea > Forcipulatida > Asteriidae > Asterias > Asterias rubens. Next base: position 10,745,260 of record NC_047075.1, on the reverse strand, counting down.
TTAATACCTTTTACAACATTTTCAAACAAGAATAGCTCTTCGTGTCCATACAAGAACAGCTCTTCGTTTCCATACCAATTAATAACAACCCTATACACAATATAGGTAAACTTTTGACAATGCATGCCAATTATCGTAAAGAATTAAACAGTCAACACAATATAACATGTAAAGAAAGCAAAGTGTATCTATCAGCCTCTCCCCGTTATCGTTACCAATAAGGGTTTTATGCTAAAACTATGTTGAGTAATAACCGATAGCGTCTACTGCCTTTAGTAGTAAAACAGACATGAGAAACGGCTCCCTCTGAAGTAACACAGTTTTCGACAAGGAAGTAATTTTCAAAGAATTTGATTTCGAAACCCCAGAATTAGATTTTGAGGTCCCGAAATCAAACATCTGGAATCACACAACTTCGTGCGACAAGTTCGTTTTTCTTTCCATTATTATCTCGCAACTTCGACAACCAATTGAGTTCAAACTTTCACAGGTTTCTTATTTTGTCCATGTTGAGAAGACTGGTCTTTAACAATACCAAAAGTGTTCAAAGTCATTTAACAAGATTATACCATCTAAAGAGAGTACATTTTTTACAAACAAAGACATACTGCCCAAAAAACGTTGTTAACGATTTTACAAAACTTAGTACCTATAAAATCATACTAATACAATTATTAACAGTAATACACAGCTCTTTTAAAGCGCTTATACAATACACCCTTAACAGTTTATATCAAGTAAATCATTATTTTATTCGTGCGCGTTCCAAACATGCATAGTTCGGTTCAGGTTACCCAAACGGTTGTTTTCCCCGTTTCAACAGTTAGAGCGAATCCTATAGCAACCGTTTCACACCTATGTTAGACAAAATATTCATAACAGTAATACACAGCTCTTTTAAAGCACATAATGCAATACACCCTCAACAGTAATATCAAGTAAATCATTATTATAACTCGAGTGCGTTCCAAAAATAGACAGCTCCGTACATCTCCCCCCTGAACTTTTCTTTTTTCAGTTAAAGCGAATCTGAAAGCATTCGTTTCACACCTTGTGTTAAAAAGCACAATGGGGAAAAAAAGTGAATTATACTTCACTGTGATTTTAGCTAACTGGGGAGCGACACATCAATATGAAAGCCAGATGGATTTAGGGTATGCGGATGCAGCAGGATGCAACATGATTCCCATGTTATCTAAATTTACAAGAAAGATGTTGGCTTAAAGGAACGTTACAGAATTTGTAAGAAACAACATCGAGAAGTTCACAGATTTACATCAAACTCACACGGTCTAATTATGATGATAGTAGAAAGCATCCTTTGAAATATTTATGACTGAAATGTCATATTTAGTGAGAATCTAATATTGCGTTTGGAGTTTATCGCTTAGTGAGTGTTTTATTTATTTTGTTTCTTCCATCGATGTCATGCAAGTTTAATGTGTAATCGATTTTTCACTATTTTCTCGTGACCCAATAGGCTGATCGCTATCAAACTTCTACAGGTTTGTCAGTTTATGTATAATATGGTAATTATATAGATTGTTTACACTGCCAGCAACTGTTTTGTTAGCAAAACCAATTATGTAATGTTCATTTAATAATGGCAGTTACTCAATTCGAGAATCAACATCTGACAAGGTCTAGGGTTCATGGAACAGAAAGGCGTGCATTGATGGAGCTTCGTTGCCTTTTCAAAACTAAGGTTTCGGCAAGGTTTCAAACGACTTCGAGTTAAGTTCCTGTTTGTAAACACTACTTTCACGCAATTTTCTAAAACATTTGCACATCAGGGCCGAGTGAATTCTTACACACTGTGACAACCATGTTCCCTTCTTAGTCTCAAACAAGTAAGAGTTGTGCATATTTTGTTCACTTACTAAATACGACGGACTTTCTAATACTTATAGGCAACCCTTCAAGTGTCGAAAATTGGTACCTTGGCGTAACGCGATTTCATCGAGAATAAACTTTAGCCATTGTTGTAAATGGTTGGGTTTAATGGCAATGGACACTATTGGTGATTACTCAAAATAACTGGTAGCATAAAAACTTACTTAGTAACAAGCAATGGAAAGCTGTTGATTGTGAGAAATGGCTCCCGCTGAATTAACGTAGTTTAGAGGGAAAAGAGTGTGTAATTTTCCACTTAAGAAGTTGATTTTGATTTTGAGACCTCATAATTCGATTTTGAGGTCCCGAAATCAAGCATTCGAAAGCACACAACTTTGTGTGACAATAATGTTGAGGGAGTTTGAAATAGTTTTCATTTCGTTATAGCGATGATAGAAGGTTTTGCCTTCTCTGAGTTTGAAAGAAAGCATATCCGTTTCACTTTTAGATTGCCAAAAAAGGGCAACTACAAAGTATGGTAAAAAAATAAAACGCCCCTAAATACCATACAAAGTGTCTGAACAAAAATGTAATCCAAACTTGGTTTTTAATACAAAATACGACTTGCCCTATTAAATCATCAGCCCCGAACAAAACATCAATTTTGCTTTGATTGTTGTTTAAGATCTTGCATCAGCCTTCTTATGAAACAACTAACAAAATATAGCAATATATTACAGTGTTATTCACTACCCAATAAACTGGTCCGGCAGCCTAGCATCTAAATTTATATTAATTTTAGCTTCTAACTTCACTGTCAGGCCAAGAATAGTTAATTAGTCACTGGAACCACTGATGAAGCGTCTTGGCCTTCATTGGTCTGCTCATCCTGTTCGTCAAAAAGTGAAAAGTGTTGGTCGTCCAGATAGCCATCTTGCTCTCTTTTGTAGCGTCTTCGGCACCATCTATACATCTGCACCGATGAATTTCTTATACAAGCAAAGCATCCATGTCTCGAAAGAGTCTTGATGCCAGTCCAGACGGAGCTTACTAAAATACAAGAACATACGAATGGTGCAATAGTAGAACAATGTAAAACCAACCTTTACATATATTTTTTGAGTTTGTTTATGTACACAGCGCCACCCCCCCCCCCCCCCCCCACAAACCATTGCCCCTTTTGCCAATATACTCTCTGTAGAATCAAAGTTTCGGGTGTGCGTGTGCGACTTTAGGAAGTTTTATTGGTCAAAATGGGGCTCTTAAACGGACGTATTGTCGTTTTTTGTTTTACAACCGAGTGTGAAATCGGAGTGACAAGAGATCATGTTCATCAATTGGCGACTCGTGTAGCCAATTATACGTGATCTTGTAATCTATACCATAGCGCATTTTGATCACTTATTTTTCATGTTATCGTCAAACTAACTTATGGGTACACACACACTCCTTACATCGTAAAATGTTGATGATGCCGTTTCAAAATGTGTGTGAGTTATTTATGGATTTTTTTTAGATTGGCATTGTAACATACGAGTGCAGTGTGGGATGGAGTAACATGCTAGTATTAAATATAACCGATATATCTGGTTGTAACCGTATGAGGGCGTATGCGAACCAAAATCACATCTTGCAACATCTATTTAATGGCAAGATTTACGTTATGTCACCGGTTTGTTTGTGTGTTTTGTATTTGACATCCATGCAAGAAAACAACACACATGCATTATAAATAAATTAAAGCTGCAGTTGTGATAAACCCAATTGTTTACTTACTTGCAACGAAAACAATAATGCTGAGATTAAGAAGAACTAACGCAGTTGAAAGAATTCCCTTTCTATCATCTACAATTTGCCCATCGTCATTTGGCATGATGAGCAAGGACGCCGCCAGCATGTTTATGAAGATGATACCAAGCGAGCACATCTGAAGCCGCTGTTCAGCTGCATCCTTCATTGGTTTCAGGTAGGCATGGATGAGCAGAAAGAAGACAGACAAGAAGACAGACATGAAGAGCGTGAAGTGGTCCTCGGGTCCGAACAGCAGTATGAAGAGCGTCTGCAGGATCTTACGGGTAAGTTCAATGATCTCCCAGTACCAAAACTCGGTTTTGTAGTTTTCACATACAGAAAACTCTGCCAGCTAATTTTCGCATCTGGCTCTGAGGTGTCATGAAATACAGTCCTATCTGACTCTGTGACAAGGTTTTTAAAGTCATCTGTCCTATCATGGGTGACAACAAGCAGTACTTGACCCGAATTCTGACTCGACACGGGTGCTTCTGTATCCTCTATCCCATCATTGGAGGTACCGGGCAACACATGATCTGAACCCTGACTCGAAACGGATGCTTGATCTTCTCCATTGGTGGTCTTTCTTTTGCTATACCACAGAAGAATGAGCAATGCGAGCGGGAAACCCACAACGTACACCATAGCTGTTTAGTTGTAAACGTTGTGTTCTGGGCTCTCACAGTCTATTGCGTAATCATACCTCAGCAAGGTGATGTTGAGTTCTTTATACTCATCCATGTAAAACAGCTTACACCCAGTTGGCAACAGAGTGATAACAACGCTGCATACGCTTGGGTACGACAGAAAGAGCAAAATGACGACAATAAGGAAACATCTTCGTTTACTTTTACTGAGATCATTTCTGCAGTGCGCAGGCAACCCTTGCGCGTCTCTTATGTAATATTTTCTGAATACATAGTAACAAAAAGCAACCAGAACAACAAATATGATGAAGCTGAAACCGACCAAGAATTCAATGTAAATATTGTGGTAGGTGAAATCCGGAATAAAGCATCGAGGACTAATCAACCAACCAACTATGCTAACCTCCATTGTCTTAAAGACTGATCCTAATGTCTGCAAATTCTTTGGCCAAGGAATGTCATCTAGAGCGGAGAATATTTCCCCCATGACCTGGCAAAAACCAACTACGATTTTCCCGCGTGCTAAGAAGACGCTCACGATATTTCGTTCATTCTGACGATGCCTTCTATATGCATCCCACACAAAGAAACAGACTACGAGGCAGACAACAAGCAAGATGCAGAAGACTTCTACAGCAAATAACGGCCACTCTGGACATTCCAAACAATGACCAAGCCAAGAGTAATACTTGTTTGCACATTCGGAACACAGCCAGCCCTTGTAACCTTCACTGCAAGTTGAGTCGATACCAAATCCACCATTTGGACACACGTCGTCGCGTGGACATTTGTGTACCTTTGGTAACTTCCCGCTAAATCTCTGCGTGCTTCTGTTATACGAGTCGTTCATAATGCCTATATTGCTGACAAAATTCATATAGGAATCGTGGTTTTCCTGCAAATTACGGTCTTCTTGTGAGCTCCAGTTCCACGTCCACCAGTAGCCCGGACGAAGATGTTGATATTCCCCGGAGCAGTTGATCCCTTCGTGGGGACACTGATGACATTCGCCAAAACGGTCAGTGCGGTAATAGTTGTCCACACATGGACAAGCCCGGAACTCTGCAGCGGTACTTTTATCTGTCCCTGTTGGACACACCTTGCAATCGGTAGCTCTCGTGCCAGGTGAAGCTTCAGGCGAGACGTAAGTTCCTTTATTGCATGTTTCACAGTTCAAATCGCCATTCGAATACTGACCAGTTTTGCTTTGGTAAAACCCACCTGTCGAGTAAACAGATGTGCCATTAGAACAACCTTGATGCTGCCCTCACACTGTGGCGAATATTCGTGCGACTATGAACAATCCTATGGAAATTTGGGCTTAATTGGCCATCGAAGTTGCGAGGAAATGATGAAAGAAAAGAAAAAAACCTTGTTGGACGAATTTGTGTGCTTTCAGATAATAATAAAAGACTTCTAGCTAGAAGTCTTTTTTAGTCTAGTGAGAATTACCTATTTCTCGAAAACTAACTTACTTCAGTGGGAGTCATTTCCCACAATGTTTCATACTACCAACAGCTCTCAAATGCTCGTTACAAAGTCAGTTTTTAAGTTATTATTTGTTTTGAGTAACTACCAAACGTGTACCTTCCCTGTAAGTGAATATTTTGATACTTCACAGTTCAAACCGTCATTCGAATACTGACCAGTTTTGCTCTGGTAAAACCCACCTGTGGAATATATAGATGTGGTAGTTACGACAACCTGTCTTAACGAATCCACTTTGAGGAAAATTTTGGTTTACATATGGCCGGGATTGTAGTCCTTCAGCCCGCGCACCTCGGTTGTACCGGATGTTAAATCATCCCCCAGAAAACAATGTGTGCATGGCTTTACATTTATGTAATCAGTAAGGTATGGTGTAAGAAAATCGGGTGATCAATCAACATTCAGGTTACGTTGCCCGAACGTTACCATACGTTCATTTTAGGATTACGTACGTCCCGCGAGTTGACGTTATTCTAAAACGAAACTCAATTTTGTGCCATTGCTGAAATCATTTCTAAAAAACCGAAGCACCTCAGCAAGATATTTTAAAGGAGGCTTTCTTCTATCGTTACCTTCAAACCTTGAAATACTTTTCCATGAAATGCTCTTCTTTTTGATAAAACATTAAAACAATATCAATTCTCGATATCGAGATTTACGGTTTTATTTTAAACAAATGACGCGGCGAAACGTGCGGAAACAAGGGTTGGTTTTACCGTTATATTCTATCAACGCCGATGACTGATTGAGCCTACATTTTCACAGGTTTGTTATTTTATATAAATTATAAGTTGTGACACACGAAGTACAATACTGTTTACCTAAAATGTCCAATGGATTTAAGGCTCAATAAGAATTCCGTTATTAATCCGTCTCTGTTCACTCCTATTGATAGCATGATGAAACTTAATTTCATTAATAGTACAAAAGCCTGGATTCCCCTATTTTTTTGTATTTTTTTATATTTTTATCTGTTGTTACATAAATAAAGAACGAAAACAATTTATAAAACTATAAAATAAACAAAATAGACAAACAACACACACACTAAAGGATGTTCCAATTGTGCGGCGATATGGTAATGATTTTTGTAAATTACATGACATATCAAGGCCTCCTGGGCTGCCTAATATGTTTGAGGGAAGAAACAAATATCTGTAGGGAATGATTTTTAGGAAACGTAGCACCGTTTCAAGGAAACGAAAACAAGAAACGAATTAATTTTTAGACGGAATGCAATAGTATTTCGAGGGGGGGGGGAAGTGTATGTTTACCTTTTAAATAAATAGTATATCCCCTTCTGTATGGGAGCACCTTAAAATTAGTACATTTCCTGCAAACTCACCAGGCGGACATGGACTACAGCCTGACTGCGGCCCGAAAGTTCCCTGATGACAGGGACTGCATTTACGCTCGTATTGTGAAATTCGTTGGCACACAAAACCCGATGATGAAAAGTCACTGTTTCCTAAATACAGCATGTCGAATGGACGTATAAAGTCGTCTCCGACTAGTTCACTGAGAAAGTAACATGTGAATGTACATGTTATTGAACGATATTACAAATTTTAAAGAGGTGACGAACAGTTACTTCGATAGAATAAATTAATGATGACATTTGCCTTTAAATGTTATTTTTTGTTTCTGTTTTTAGTTTTCTCATACTTTCCATTCGGGTACTTACACAGTAATGTCTGTCCGATTCGTTTGTGGTGCTTCTTGAAGACTTTTATCAACAGATCTAAAAAAAAAAAGTAGTTTAACTAAAAATAAACCAGAGGAACGAAATGATATTCTTAGGTTACGGACTGAAATCATATTTCGAGTGTACAAAGTAAATTAATTACATCAATTTGGTTAACCTATGCAATCTAAATTATTCACATATGCAATGTTAAAAAACTAAATAAAGTTGATATAGTTTTGGTGTACAGTTCAGTCTGTTTTTTTTTTTAATAATTGCAAGTAAACTTCGGTCATTATGATTAAAATCAATTTGAACAAACACACGCAGTGCAGTTATCGCTTAGGGCATGATGGTGGGCTACCAGTATTACTTGATACTATTATGTGTTTTAAAGCATGGTCATATATTGATAATGGGAAAACACTAATAAAATACAAGTCTGCTGTTTATTGTGTAAACTAATTTGAAAGGGTATTGTGACGAACTGAAACTGTACGCCCCGCCGGTGCATGGTAGCCCGCCGGATCTGGGAGAACAACGCTCCCGAGGCAGCTGGCTTGAACTATTGGTGAACTGTTCAGTGATTGGACGAGCTATCGCGCGTAATTGATGATGTATAACATTGTATCGTTACCCGGGTGTGATCCCTGGCTACACGGCAGTTTGCGGTTTAATGGCTTCTGACAGGCACCCCCGAACAAAGATATTGACAAAATTGGGAGACCGCCAACATAGGGCTATATAGCTCAGTTGGTAGAGCGCCGGCACGTTAAACCGGAGGTCGTTGGTTCAAATCCCGCTCTAGTCAATTTTTCTTTGTTCAATCCAAAATCATTTAAAAATGTTCCCAGTCAGTTTCCCTTGTGGTTTGTTATTTGATATATTTATATATATATATATATGTATATAAATAAAACCAAATTAACTGTAGAAATGTACTAAGAACTGGGTAAACTTAAGAATGTTGCGGCCAATTATACGGTTGACATCTCGCTAAACGTTGGTGAGTCGACTTTCTTGTAATAATACAATTATACATTTTTACTGTCATGCAACTCTTAAATCTATTTCTAAAATAATCTAATTTTACCCTGCTCTCATCATAATACTATTAAATATGTTTGTTTCAGCGATTTTCCTTTTATTAGTTCAAATACGGACAGTTAGGTTGTATTTTGCTTACCGTGTGTTAATGTACTTACACGTAACAGTCATGTCTCAAATCACGCCATACGGTGTTGGAAATCTGTTCAATTGGATTTCCGTGCATCAATCTAATCAGTCAATTAACACAAATACAAATAATAAGCCGTTATGAAGATCAATATCTTTCGAAATTGGATGGCATGGGAAAATAGATCAAGACACAATGAACACAGAAACAAGCAACAATTAAGTGAAAAGCGATTACTCAATTGAAATATGTATGAGTCAACACAAATAATGTTGAACGGAATTATAACAACAATTTTTATTTTTTTTATTTTTTTTTTTTACAAACATTTAACTCACATTTGCTTTATGGTGTCTCCTTTCGTAGCAAACGGTCTCATTCCCACTTCTGATAAATCACACTGAAACATAAGACTACAAAGGGGACAGAAAAGCAACAAATAAATTACTGTGTGCAGAATATTCACATAATTATGTCATTAACTTCTAACTGTGCCCTTCTAATTATCGTCCTACCGATCTGACATCTATTTTTTGGGGGTCCTCATTGTCCATGGATTTTGTTTTCTCTGTGATCGTGAACAAAATGGTTGTATATCACGGTTGTCACTCTTCCTGGACGGGTCCATGCATTTTAATATCTATTGTTTTCAGCTTACATCTTAATCCTGAGACTACCCGGCCCCCGTTTCTTCGAGTGGATCCATGTAAAGAAAAATACAGGTCCCATATTAAAACCTAGTGGCACTCCAAATTGGAGAGTCTGCCGCCTGGACAAAAAATCCCAAATTGACACCCTTTGTGTTCTTCCACGCATAAAATAATTCAGACAGTCGTAGACTTTGCTCCGAATTCCGAAGCAGCCATGTAATCTTTTTGCAAGAATGTCATGGTTAATGGTGTAAACCCAACATTACTAAAATATTGAAAAACATTACTAAAAATTATTGCAAAATTCTAAATTATTGAACTTTGAGTTTATTTACTTACAGAAGTTCTAGGGTTGTCTCAAAAAACTGAAAGTCTGCCATCTGCATTAACGGATTTTGATAGATGTATCTGCAAGAAAACCCAGAGTTGTAATTGACTAATCTGTTTTTTAAAATATATATGCCAAACCGTAAGAACTAAGCATAATGATAAAGGTTTTTCGTCACGATGACTAGAACAAAAATATTAACGAAAGTGAGACACCCCTTTTTTTTTTTTTTTTTTTTTTTTTTTTTTTTTTTTTTTTTTTTTTTTTCTCTTTATCCTGGAGTCATCTGAATTTTGAAAATAGCGTTCTTCTGTGGAATTTTTCACTGTCTCAGTTGAGAATCATGGTGTATAAAGCTTACACACACACTTAGGTGGCTGCATCATGTGCAGTTATCCACCTAGTCCATGCACATTGTTCGCCCATCTGGGGACAATGGAGGTAATTATCCTTTTCATTCTCTCTCTCTGCTTGCTAGACCATTGTACTGTACTGACTCATCTGTGGTCAGCTTTGTTCCATCAGCATCGCTTGTTTCTGATGCTTGCATTCTGCCAAAGACACATCTAGGACTCATCTAGCGTCGTAAATATCTGAAATGCCATATTTCTTACTGTGACGACTCCCCAGCCACTTTTCATTTGGAAATTGTGATTTTTGGTGACATTGCTGTAAATCCCGGCCCTGAAGGTGTAAATAGCTCAAACTCAGCAGAAGCTAGTCCAAACTCTGCAAATTCCTACTCACGAAACAAGCTTCTCAGTCTCCGTTATGCCCCATCCACACGTGCTACAACTCTGCTGCCTCCCTGTATATTATCATTACAGAACCTTGGCCTTTTTGTAAATCCTAGCACTGTTTACCGACCTACACATCGTGGTAAAAAAGCTGGTCGCCGTAGAACTGTTCATTAACCCCCCGTACCCGAAGCTACACTCCCATCTGTTCCACTACCAGTGACTCCAGTCAAATCTCAAATAAGCCTTTGTGTTCTGGACACACAATCCCTCCGTAACAAGTATGAATGTTTGCTGATTCTGTTCTGCAAAAAGATTTGGACCTGGTTGCTGTTTCAGAAACGTGGCTAAGACCAGACGATACTTTAACATGTCGTCAGTGTACCCCTGCTGGCTACTACTTTCATCACATCCCAAGCCCTCACAAGACTGGTGGAGGAGTTGCAATACTGTACAGATCTACTTTATCTGTCTCTGTGAAAAGTAATGACGTCCAGTACACAACTTTTGAATCTCTTCATGCAGAAGTTTCCGGAAACTCTAAATCTGTTCGCCTTGTGATTGTATACAGACCTGAAAGAGATTCAAATGGCCAACATGTGACTTTCTCAATTTTTTTTTGGGGGAGTTTGAGAATTTGATTTAGGAATATCTGCTTCATCCATCGGAAATCATCATCACCGGCGATTTTAACATTCATGTTGATGACATCCACAACACCAATGTAAACCAGTTTAAGCATCTCCTTCAGGCTATTGGTCTTACCCAGCATATCAAGAAGCCGACTCATCATTTCGGTCATTGCCTGGACCTTGTCATAACTCGTGAAATCTCCCCACCAATTGTCTCGAACTTTGTTATTGTACCTGGATTATCAGACAATTATGCAGTCATGTGTAACTTGAGTCTGTGCATGCCCAAAGTCCCAACCGAATACTATAAAGAGCCGACAATGGAAACATGTGAATCTTCCCGAAGTGTTCCGCGACATAGGCACTCATTTAGCAAATATTGAAGTTGATCATGACTGCTTGGATTCAAGGCCCGAACTGAAGTCTACTGGTTCAACGATGATATTCGAATAGCTAGAAAGATCTGTCGACAACTGGAGCGGAGGGCGGAAAAAATGGCAAATTGGCAATACAACAAGAATATCGCAACCAATGAAAAGTAGTTAGGAATTTGATCAACCAGGCAAAGATCATCCGTTATTCATCTCAAATACAAGAATCCTCAGGAGATCAAAAGAAGCTCTTCAAGATAATTGGTAAGTTGTGGCTCAAACCTAAAACCCCTGTCATTACATCCACTTACAATGACCAGGACTTAGCAAATGAGTTCCAGAATTTCTTCGTCACTAAGATTTCAGACATCCGCTCATCATGTTCACTAGTCCCTTACAACGTGCTGCAGACATTGCCACATCTTCAACCAGAGTGTAGACTATCTGTGTTTGAGCCTGCCACTGTTGCTGAGATTCAAAGGGTTTTTATGAAATCTCCTTCAAAATCCTGTGAGCTGGATCCAGTGTCAACATCCATGATAAAGCAAAACATTGATACATTTGTACCCTACATCACTAAGCTTGTAAATGAATCTCTCAGTTCCAGTTGTTTCCCCGATAGCCTCAAAGTTTCCTACATCAGGCCGCTCATCAAGAAACCAAACCTGCCCAAGGAGATATTAAAAACTACAGACCGGTTGAAAACTTAAAATATCTTGGAAAAGTCATCGAACGAGTAGTTTCATCACGTATTTCTGATCACATTCATACTTTCAACCTGTCCGACGTGTTCCAGTCAGTATAAAAGCCTTTCTAGTCCGTGTGAGCAACGATATTTTCTCTGCAATGGACAATGGTAACCTTACAGCACTAGTCCTGCTAGACTTGAGTGCTGATGTTGACACTGTTGATCACAACATCATTCTCTCTCGACTCCAGAATCACCTTGGCAAAGAGGACACATCCCTAGTATGGTGCAAATCGTATCTCCACAATAGAACTCAGCATGTATGTATTGGCACCGCGATATCAGACCCTGTTGTTTTTAACTACTCTGTGCCACAGGGGTCCGTACTCGGCCCGCAGTGGTTTACGCTATACACTTTACCGATTCGTGACATCATCCTGAAATTTAATCTGAATTACTATGTGTACGCAGACGACACTCAGCTATACATCACGTTTAAATATTCTCAAGAAAACGACAATGCATCTATTGCAAGAATTGAGAAATGCATCCAAGAGATTCGACGTTGGACACAACAAAACTTCCTGAAGTTAAATGATGATAAGACAGAGTTCCTTCTATTTGGGTCACGTCAACAGTTAACTAAGGTTTCAGTGCCATACATCTCCATCGGTGATGCTCGAATAGCTCCGTCGCTGAAAGCTCGGAAGTTAGGTTTTTTTTTTTTTTTTATTCATCGGTGACACTTCAGCCACACATCAACAGCATTGTTCGTTTATCATCATATCACATCAGGAATATAGGTAAGATTCGCAGGTACTTGGACACAAGTGCCACTGAAAAGTTCGTTCACGCATTTGTTACTTCTCGTCTTGACAACGGCAATGCTCTTCTTTACAGTCTTCCTTACAACCAGATTTCTCAACTTCAACGGCTCCAAAATACTGCTGCTCGCATTGTGACACTGTCTAGAAAATCCTGTTCTATCACCCCCATTCTGAAACAACTACACTGGCTCCCTATCTCTCAACGAATCATCTTCAAGCTGATGATCATTGTCCACAAAGCTCTTAATGGCAAGGCTCCCCACTATATTTCTGAATTGCATCAAGTTTACACTCCGTCAAGGAATCTTCGATCAAGTTCCATGCTTCTCCTCATTGAACCCAAGTCTCGACACTCATGTGGTGACATGTCTTGTTATTCAGCCGCGCCACGCATCTGGAACTCTCTACCACTTAATCTTCGATCTTGTCTTTGTACCGCAAAGTTCAAGTCTCTTCTCAAAACTTATCTTATGTCACAGGTTTTCAAGGATTAATTTTGTTGTGTCTGTTTTTCTTTGTGTTGTGTTTTGTTTTTTGGTTTTACTGCGCCTTGAACACCCAGCAGGGTGGATATGTGCGCATTATTATATTATAATAATAATTATTATTATTATTATATTAATATTATTAATGTGTAAAACATTGCAAAATGTAATAGCTGTATAAACTAATGTGTTGGTTACTATTCGTTGTCACATTGTAAATGTTTGCACAGTATAACACAACATCAAACACATTTATTGTCAGTTACATTAAAGCTTTTAAGAAAGTCAAACCAGGTCCAGTTTTTGAAATAAAGGTTATAAAAAAAGTGCAAATTACGGAACGACGACCCTCCTTTTAAATATGATAACCGTAACATTAACCACCCTAATTTGGACACACAGAAAAAAAAATGGAAAACAAAACATACAGTGAAGCAAGAGAGTGAAGTCCTTTGAACATGGTTTCGTCAAGAGCGGTGATGTGGTTGCGTTGGAGGTAAAGGTGCACGAGCTGGTTTTGTGTTCGTAGAAGTTCTCTTGGAAATTTTGTCAGCTCATTCATTGATAGATCACTGTATGAAACATAACAAAACAGCACATTTTGGGGAAACACTTCAGAAATAATAATAATAATAATAATAATTTAGAAAACTTATAATGCGCTATGTCTGTCACAGGTTATTAATTGATCATATTATTTGATCAATCAATAATCAATCATTTAATCAATTATTCATTCGATCAATCAATAAATGGCTTTTTATTCCATTTTCCACAATAGTGTGGCCAACCACACAAATTGCAGTGTTGGGATAGGGAGTGCAAACAACTTTGATGTGCTCAAGATATGCACCTTATGAGAAAATCACACAGTTAGATTTAATTTTACTTCACATGTGTGCAACCAAACTAAATCATCATCATCATTCTCTGTGGACCATCAAGGGGGCAACCAGGTGCTGCGTGGTCGCCCTCTGGGTCTCTTCGTTGACGCTCAGCTTGAGAGCGTCATGTGCTGGAGTGTCTTCTGGAAGCCGACGGACGTCGCCAAAGAGGGATTGGCGTCACCGTGAGATGGACACACGGACGTCCTTGAGACCGGTGGTTTCCAAAATTAATTCGTTGGAGTCGAAGTCTGACCAACGGACACTGAGTATCCGCCGTTGGCATCTGGTGTTAAATGCTCGAAGCCTACGGCCATCCTCTACCAAAAGTGTCCAGGTTTCTGACCCATAGAGTAGGATGGGGAGAACGCATGTAGTGTACACCCTCAGCATGGTTTTGAGGTTGAGACGCTTGTTCCGCCACACGCGATCTAACTGGCCATAGGTTGAAGAGGCGAGAGAAGAGTGACCTTCAGAGCAGATGTCGCAGCCGAGGTATCTGAACTTATCTGTGGTCCCGACTGCCTGGCCCTTGGATCTTTGTTTTGGGCCCGGATGTGTGTACACCCATTGTCCCAGCTTCTTCCTCGAACTTTTGGAGCTTGGTAGGCCACTCGTTGGGCTCTCTTGTGAACAGGGCGGCAACGTCTACGTAGGCTAGGTCGGTGAAGGACGTTTCTTCTGCCAATATGCCGAGATCAGCCTGATAGCGCTTTAGTACCCAGTCAATGGCTCAGCAAAAAAGGGCTTGGGCCAGAACGCAGCCTTGGCGAACACCAAAGGTGCTGAAGAAGGGGCAGGAGATGTCGTTGCCAACACGCACGGTGGATGTGCTGCCGTCATGTAAGTCCTGAATCAGGTGAAGAAGAAATGGTGGAACTCCGGTTGCTTTCAGGGCTTTCCAAAGGGCTCTCGATCTACAGAGTCAAATGCTGCCTTGATGTCGACGTAAGCAACGTGGAGAGGTCTTTCAAACTCGCGGTGCAGTTCTGACAGGAGTCGAAGGGCGAGCACTGCATCCATTGTTGAACGGCCCCTTGTGAAGCCAGACTGCTGGGGTCGGCGGTGACGTACGAGTAGAAGTTCTAGGCGAGAAAGGAGTACCTGGCAGAAAACCTTTCCAGGGACTGAGAGTAGAGTTATAGGTCCTTAGCTGTTGCTAAGACGTTCGGAGCAGAGACTGCAGCTGATGCCTGTTCAACAAGGTCTGGGCAGGGTGTAGCTGGAAGATGGTTGAGCATGGAGTTGTAATGCTCTCGCCAGCGAGTCACTGTTTATTTACCTGTCTTGCAAGGAGTGTCATCGGACTTTGTAATCGGTGGGGAGCTGCTTCTCTGTTGAGGGGGACAACGCATAGACCTGATGGCCTTGAAAGTTGGCCGTAGATCGTTTCTACGCAGCCCTTCTTCAGCAGTGTCCCATATAACTCCCATATAACTCCTCGAGGTCCTGCTTGGCCTTGGCTTTAAAGACGCCCTTCAATCTGCGTGCTTCATTGGCGCTTCTCGTCAAGACTATCCAGTGTGCCACTGGAAAGCCACGGACGCCTCTGGTGCCTGATGCCGCCTTTCGTTTCAGAAGCAGCAGACATAATCACAGAGTGTAAGGTAGACCAGGAGGATTCCAGATCTTCTTCGAGGGCACTGAGGGCTTCGAATTTGTTGCTGACAGCGATATTGTAATTAGTGTCGATGTTTGAGTTTCCAATGAGGGATCTCACGTTAAGACGCTAAGTTGTTGGTTTTGGAGGTTTGAGGTAGGGCTGGAGTTTGACTGTGCCAACAGCTAGTCGATGGTCCGTGTTTGCTGGGGCCTCTGCACCCCTGAATACACGATAGGTGCAGAAGATCGAGCAGTCCCTAGTAACATATGGTCCAACTCCTTCCTGGTGTGGCCATCATTGGATAACAAAGACAATCGATGAATTTATTTCTGTCTAAAGAAGGAGCCAACAATTGACAAGTTGGTTAGGAAACACATGTTGAGGAGGCGTGCCGAGTTGTCAATTGGTCGTCCAGAACCGAAGTTCCCAACAACGCGTTCATAGCCTGCACGCTCTCTGCCGCTGACAGCATTCAGATCACCAATGACTAGCAGTTGGTCGTGAGGTGGAGTAGAGTGGATGATGGGTTCCAGTTAGTTGTAAAAGTTATCATTGTCTACTGTAGAGGATAACTCGGTCGGTGCGTAGACCACAATAACTGTATGTCTGTCTGTCTGTCTGTCTGTCTGTCTGTCTGTCTGTCTGTCTGTCTGTCTGTCTGCCTGTCTGTCTGTCTGTCTGTCTGTCTGTCTGTCTGTCTGTCTGTCTGTCTGTCTGTCTGTCTGTCTGTCTGTCTGTCTGTCTGTCTGTCTGTCTGTCTGTTTGTGTTTGTTTGTTTGTTTGTTTGTTTGTTTGTTTGTTTGTTTGTTTAGTTGTTTGTTTGTTTGGTTGTTTGGTTGTTTGGTTGGTTGGTTGGTTGGTTGGTTGGTTGGTTGGTTGGTTGGTTGGTTGGTTGGTTGGTTGGTTGGTTGGTTGGTTGGTTGGTTGGTTTATTGGTTGGTTGGTTGGTTGGTTGGTTGGTTGGTTGGTTGGTTGGTTGGTTGGTTGGTTGGTTGGTTGGTTGGTTGGTTGGTTGGTTGGTTGGTTGTTTGTTTGTTTGTTTGTTAACATGATTATTATGTGTAATTGTTTGTCTCTTGTCCGTCCAGGTTGGACTGACACACCCCTTGGTGACAGTGCAGGCACTTTTGTCAGTCCTGGCAAACCTGGATTGTTGATGTGTTTTTGTTGTCCTCAGTCGTGTAGTACTTTGTCTTCTCTTTTACTGCCTGTCCTCCTTTTTTTATATCTTGATGTATCTCCCTTTTTAATGTTTTCCAATCCAGATGTTTATATTTATATAGGCCTATTTAATGTTTTTAAGAGCTTTATCCTTTACGTATACAATTTTTGTATTTTTGTATTTTTATGTGAATTGCCGAATAAATATTAATAATATTAATAATAATAAACCCATCTGTTCACTTCGTAATTCTGTTTCATGAAACTGTGCGCATTGCATCTCTACCTTTAGTCAATACACGTCAATTGTATACAGCGCCATGACCGCCATGCCTGACGCACTTTAGCGCTTTCTAGAGGTCACTTTTTTTGTTTGTCTTTTATTGTGACACATTATAAAGGGATAAAGGGATAATACTTCGTGTTTATAAAGCATACAATTCGTCTCCTGTGTCCGCAGAGTTGTTCAATGTATGATTCAAGGTTAATTTAAGTCACGGCAGCTTGGCAGAAATTTAAGCAATATTAAACAAAATATTGGACCCTTTCGGTACAGAAAACAAAATGAAAGTGAACAGATTTACAATTAACTTACATGGTTTACAGCAGGTAGTGATGAAAGACTTCTCTTGAAATATTATTTCATGAAATGCTTTACGAGATATCGAGAATCACAGATTTATGTTAATACATGTCATGACATGGCGAAACGTGCGGATACAAGGGTGGGTTTCCCGGTTATTTTCTCCCGACTCCGACGTCCGATTCGGCCTAAATTTTTACAGGTTTGTTATTTTATATAGAAATTGTGATACACGAAGTGTGGGCCGTGGACAATACTGTTTACCGAAAGGGTCAAATGGCTTTAAGACATTGGACACTGTTAGTAATTGTTAAATACCAGTCTTTTCACTTGGTGTATCTCAACACATGCCAAACCTGTGAACATTTGAGCTCAATTGGTCGTCGAAGTTGCGAGGTAATAATAAAAAAAAGAGAACCCTTGTCACACGAAATTGTGTGCTTTCAGATGCATGATTTCGAGACCTCAAATTCTAAATATGAGGTCTTGAAATCAAATGCGTGGAAATTTACTTCTTTCTCAAGAACTAGCAGAGGGAGCCGTTTCTCACAATGTTTTATACCAACAGCTCTCTATTACTCGTTACCAAGTATAGCTTTTTGCTAATAATTATTTTGAATAATTACCAATAGATGATGTGACCTATGTTTACATTTAAACCGCCCTCTGTTGACAAAACACTGTATACGTGTCTCGCCGGGCACAAAGATTGCATATACTTTTTAGCTGGCTGCTAAAACCCAAAAGGTTTTGCCCGGCGGTATGCCCGCGAATCATGTTATGGTTTTCGAGTGACGTCAGAGGTCACATCGTCAACAGTGCCCACTGCCTTTAAAAATTAATCAATTTATTTTAATATATCCACTTAAGAAAAAAAATGACATGTACTATTAAAGACTCAGAGGTTCACCTGGAGGCAACATAAAACATTAACGATATCGAGTTTAAGATTTCCTTTTACTTTCCTCGGAGATTCAATCAAAGCTGTTTAGTTGTGACATGAAACCAGGGCACAGTGGGCAGGTCAAGGCAAAACTGCGCCAAAAATTGGCAATTTGTTATCATTTCAGAAATCTAACACTTCAATTGTTGTGATTGTTCCTAATGGAGGGAATTAATGGAAAACAAAAATAACTATAAAATACGGGTTAAAGCTCTATTTTGTCACAAAGTGGTTAAAAAGTGCGGCAAAACCGTTGCACTTAATAAGGTATTTTAACTCGCTGCCCCGAACAGCTCATCAAGATAACGCCATGAAAACCGCTTCAATGGTTGTTTATAGTCTATAATTCATGACAATTAAAATAATAATATGTTTACTGTTTGAAAAAGCCTGACAAATCAGATAAAATGCCTCATAACTGTCATTATTTTTAATCAGAGACAAAGGAAATATAAAATGCCACCGATTTCCGCTTTTAATCTAACATTTTTTTCAGAAGCCTACACCTTCAGGAACAGTCTAAAACCAAATTTGTTTTCGACTTTTTGCGACCTTGGAAACTATTCAATTTTGAAGTTGTATTCCCTAAGAGAGACTCCTGTTTTGACTCAACCGCCTGTGCAACTACTCCCGGTCATAATAATTGTATCTGTTCAGCATCAAAAAAGGCCACCATCTATGAGTACCGCTTTATAAGTCTTTATGAACACGGAAACAAAACGCACAATTATTTGTTTCTTTGATATGCATAGGTTACACAAAAGAAATTGTACATGCACTTGCCCTACGCGTATTAGTAGTTATTACCACATACGACACAGAAACACTTTGGTTTGATCAACAGAGTGGCCTGAGCAGCCTTTTATTTGTTTATGCTGCAATGAGCTAATATAATATTCAGCGAACCATGCCTGCCAGTTGACTGGGTGCACTTTACCAGACGATCCACAATTCGTTTCCAGTTTCACCGCAACTTCAACCTTTTGTTTACATTTCGAAAGAGATTCATCGTGAAAATGCAAAGAGGTCTTCTAAAACTCCACCGAAAATGAACATTGGACACCTCCGTAAGTAGAATAATGTAATTCCTTTAATTTATATTGAAGAAGCATACAAGCAGGGCCACGGGGGGGGGGGGGGCAGTTCTTTGGTATGTGGCTTCCCTGGTTTCAAGATTATATTTAAAAAGAAGCCATTGGCCCCCCAAAAATACAATGTGAATGGATAGTTAAAATTTTTCAAGGCAGATGGTTTATAGGACAGACAGTATTAACTTAAACAACAAACAATCAGAACAGTTATAAACAAAAAAAGTGACAAACTCACCCCCCCCCCCCTTTTTCATTTAAAATTAATTTTCCTTTGATACTATTACGAAAACAAAACAAACAATACCCTAGGCAGAAGACCAAACCGAAATAATCTATATGCTGTTTGTTGGAAGAAAGATATTTGGTGTTTTGACTACTAGATTATAATACCCATGGTTGTATTGTATAATTTTGTGTTGAATATAACAATTTGTATTTTTTTTTTTTTTTTTTCCATCAGCAAAACGTCAACGGGTCATGTCAGGGTCTGATGGCAGTCATGATGATGCGCCGCTTTCGTCACTGGTGAGACCAAAGAGTCCATCATCTGGAACCTCGATAGTGAAGATGTTGCAAGAGATGTAACAGCAGCAGCAGGTCACTTTCTCGGCCATTCAAGAAATCCGGGAGGAGCAACGTCTGCAAGCAGAGGAAAATGCAGAAGTCCTTGACACCTGCGCAAAAATGTTTGACATTGTGAAGGGAACATTAAACCTGTTAAAAGGATGGCTTGTCAGAAAAGTCAGTCACGAGGGAAATGTTTCTCATGCCGGCGAAGGAAACATTCTCAAACCTGCTGATCAACCTATCCCCAAACCCGACGATGAACCAAACCCCGAACCCGCCGATCAACCCCCTATCATCGAACCAACCGATCAACCTCTCCCCGCCGATCCACCTATCCCGGAACCTGCCGATCAATCAATCCCTGAACCCGCCGATCAACCCCCTACACCTCAACCTGCCGATCAACCCCCTACCCCAGAACCTGCCGATCAACCCCCTACCCCTGAACCTGCCGATCAACCCCCTACCCCAGAACCTGCCGATCAACCCCCTACCCCAGAACCCGCCGATCAACCTATCCCCGCCGATCAACCTCCAATGCCGGAACCTGCCGATCCACCTATCCCCGCCGATCCACCTATCCCCGCCGATCCACCTATCCCCGCCGATCCACCTATCCCTGAACCCGCCGATCAACCAATCCCGGAACCCGCCGAACAAACTATCCCTGAACCCGCCGATTAACCTATCCCTGAACCCGCCGATCAACCTATCCCGGACCCCGCCGATCAACCTATCCCTGAACCCGCCGATCAACCAATCCCGGAACCCGCCGAACAAACTATCCCTGAACCCGCCGATCAACCTATCCCTGAACCCGCCGATCAACCTATCCCTGAACCCGCCGATCAACCTATCCCGGAACCCGCCGATCAACCTATCCCTGAACCTGCCGATCAACCTATCCCCGCCGATCAACCTCCAATGCCGGAACCTGCCGATCCACCTATCCCCGCCGATCCACCTATCCCCGCCGATCCACCTATCCCCGCCGATCCACCTATCCCGGAACCCGCCGAACAATCTATCCCTGAACCCGCCGATCAACCAATCTCGGAACCCGCCGATCAACCCATTCCCGCCGAACCAACCATCCCCGCACCCGCCAATGAAAACATTCTCCCACCTTTCGTCCTACCTGTGCAAGCACCAATCGCCCAACATCGAGGACCAGCCGTAGTGACTGGCGGCAACGTTGTCGTTCCAATCCGCCATGAAGAATTTAACCCGGACCAAATATACGATCCAGTTTTAATCAACGCCCATCAATGTGATTCTCTCCGTCGGAAGTGCACCAAAGCATCATCGTTTGTGCGGGGTTTGATGTTTTTTTTTTTTTTCTTCGCAAACATTATGAAAAAGTCTTATTTTGACGGTACCACTGTTTTAAGTAAGGACGGACAAATTACGCAAGGACAGATTAGATAGACGATTATTGATGTCAATGTTAGATGTAGTAGAGCGGGAATTTCCAGGAGAGGTAAAGTGGAAATCGTTTGTCTAAATTCGTTCCGTTGAAAATGACAAGTGTCGACATAGTCGTTAATTAAACCAACTATCACAAACTACTGAACGAGCAATTGTAAACTATTTTTTTAATAAACACACAAAATTGTCTACTTTTCGAAACAAGTAAGGATGTCTGATCGTGAGGAGCCGATTGTTTAAAATGTTTTATAAACAGTGATGAACAAGTGTCAATCTGTTTGTAAGAACTAAAGAACTAATTTATTAGTTGTAAAACACAGACCATAGTGATATATTTTTTGCTATTTTATGTATTTATTACAGTTCATGAGTAACAGAATATGTTTTGGTTAACTACATGTATTTAAGTTTTGGTGATTTAGCAATTTGAAAATAAAACAACAAAAAAACCTAAGCATGCAATTTGACTCATCCTGGCTCGTTTTTCTTCATTGAAAATGCTGTTAACCTTAACATCTTGTAAATTTTAACTATTTTGCGGGGGGAAATACAAAACTTTATATATTTTGTGAAATATCAGTTTCTGTATAATTTCTCAGTGGGCAAGACTTGGCCTCCTTCAGGTACTCAATGTTTCTTAAGAAACCAATGGACCGCAAACTCCACTTATCTATTGTTGAACGGTATCAATTACGGATTGACCAAGACTCTGCCAAACCGCAGCGCGGCCGGCGGCGATATCACACGTAGATAATGAGCTAATTATGGCCCGACTTCCTTTTGCCTCGTAATACCCCGGGGGGAATTGAAGATTTACCCCGAGTTACCGATTGTTTAATTTTGAATTCGCCCCTAACAAAATGCTTGTATTTTATACAACTTAAGCAGATCTCCAGCAGTTGCCTGCCATCCGCAAGATCTTCTAAAATGTGTTTAATGCAAACCAACAAGCTGAACTGATTCCCGGTAGTCGCATCACCCGCGAAATCAAAAGTGATAAATAAAGCAGTTAAAGCCAAACTAATGTCCGGCAGTTGCATAAATCCGCAAAATCAACAACAGTAAATCAACCAATAGCAAAACTAACCTCCGGCCGCAGCTAAATCCGCGAGGTCTCCGAAACTACTACTGCATACAGGTTTCCGGACGAGGCTGTACCGCGAAACCAAAAGCGTTAAAATAAAAGGTTTGCAAAGGAACTTGAAACTATAGCAAATATAGCACAGTTAAATAAACAGCACATATTCCCCGGTTGTTAGCAAATTAAGACAAAGCGACTAAAATACGGTTCATCCCGTCAACGCAGAATACCATAGTTATAATAATGAAAATACATTTAACAAAAACCCCAAAGTAGCAAACTATAACAGCTGAATGAATATACCTGAGGACTGTGGAGGTGTAAACAATGAAGTACCGCCTGCGGGACCAACCTGAGAAGAGCAAAAAACTTCAAAAAACCCAAAGGGAAAAGGAAGGAAATTCTCGTACTGGCTCCTGAGATTTATGGCAGCCGAGTGTAAAAACTCCAGGATGGTCCGTATAAAAAAAATAAGCAACCTACAACGAAACGTTAGCAAATTAACTACTACTAAAATTGTAGCTCAAAACGAATTTTAGAAACCGATACAAAAATTAAGAAGGCGGTAGAATGGGAATGGCGGTGGGTTCAGGGTTCACACCTTAAAGACACTGGACACTATTGGTAATTGTCAAAGACCAGTCTCTTCACTTGGTTTATCAATTTTAAGTACTTTTTGATATTCAAGCTCTGGTCTTGATGACCCATACTTTAATGTTCATCATAACGTGCACTACTTTGTTTTGCACCACATTCCAATCATCCTCGCCTGACACACTACAGAATTCATCCCCCTCTAGCCACCCTTACCGTTAGCATAATCGATGCTCCTTCCTTTGTTTCAAGTTACCAAATTATATTTTTTAATAATAACCTTTTGTACTATTGTTGCTTTTATTTGTTTTTATGCTGATAAATAAGTCTCTTTGTTTCAGAGTCTCAGAGAAGTTCTTCTTGCACCACTTTTTTAATAAATAGTATCAATGAAC
Organism: Asterias rubens; assembly: GCF_902459465.1. Classification (NCBI taxonomy): domain Eukaryota; kingdom Metazoa; phylum Echinodermata; class Asteroidea; order Forcipulatida; family Asteriidae; genus Asterias; species Asterias rubens. The sequence continues at coordinate 10,721,592 of NC_047075.1, read as the reverse complement.
ATTGCATAAACAATTTCAACCCCGGCGTAACTTACCTCATAATATCAGCAAAGCCTGCTTCTCAAGGTATTATGGCTTTTGACTTGTAATCTGTTCAAAAAAATTATTGGCACCGTGTTCTTGGTTTATTTGTAGTCATGGTTTAGTATTCATAGTAATTGATCTTGAACTTTGCTGGCTAAAGTGAGTTCCTCTAGTATTACATAATACTCAGAAAGTTGGATTCCCTTACTACAAGTACACGGTTGTGTTCTTATAACACATGCTGCATGCCGTGGTGACCGAAACAAAAGAAGGAAAAGTTCTGAAACGCAGCAAGTCAAGCTGCATGCATTCCCTTGTTTTCTTCTATATTTGTTGGTAATTAATTTCAGTTCAAACCTGCCTGAATGTAATCCCTAGTTGCAGTTTGTTCCCCAATATTGGGAAAAAATTATCTGTGGCTGTGTGATTATCAAAAGGTCATTGACATTTTTTAGTTAACGTGTTCAGTCGTGTAGCCGTCCTTACAACAGCGACGGTTAATTCAACGTTTATCGTCAGCAGTAAGGAAGTGTAGCAAGTCTAGCATACTGGTCCGTCGCTCGGGCGGCGCTTACTGCTATTATGCTAATGTTCGTGCTATTATGCTAATGTTCGTGCTACTATGCTAGTGTTCGTGCTATTATGCTGATGTTCGTGCTATTATGCTATTGTTCGTGCTACTATGCTAATGTTCGTGCTATTATGCTAATGTTCGTGCTACTATGCTAATGTTCGTGCTATTATGCTAATGTTCGTGCTATTATGCTAATGTTCATGCTATTATGCTAATGTTCGTGCTATTATGCTAATGTTCGTGCTATTATGCTAATGTTCGTGCTATTATGCTAATGTTCGTGCTATTATACTAATGTTCGTGCTATTATGCTAATGTTGTACAACCCCTGGCCCTTATTCATCGAACGGGGCGCTTCGTTCAATATATTTTTTGTTGTCGTTCTATATATTTCTGATTCGATCTATATTTTATGTCTCGTCCCATATATTTCTATAGTTCTATAGTTTTTTCAAATTATTTTGTTATATAGATATAAGTTTCATTCTATATACATTTTATTGCGTTCTATATACATTCTTGTTTCGTTCTATATATATTTTGTTCGTTCTATATATTTATTTTCGTTCTATATTTTTTTATTTCGTTCTCTATATTTTTATTGCATTTTAACTATATTTTATTTCGTTCTGTATACTTATTTTCGTTCTATATATGTTTCATATTTCGTTCTGTATTTGTTTTATTTCGTCCTGTATATATTCATTTCGTTCTACATATATTGTTTTCATTTTATATTTATATTGGTTTTGTAAAAAAGTCATAAATAGCCCCCCACTTATTTTGTATATCTGAAATAACACATCAACTGACACTCCTGACAGAGACCTTGTTTATGCCAACTATACTTCCTGCAAACAACTCACAATTTACTGGATTCGCTTATGTTGTTACAAAGGTCATGGCAATAGGTCACATAACAAAGCACCGCAATTTGTTGTGTGATACAAGGGTTATTATTAACAAAAGAACTGCATCGGCTCAGCAACTTTTCAAAGCCTGCTCAGCATCAGACAAGGGTGGCTTTCAATGGAAGGTTTAGCCGCACGTTACGCGAGCAGAAACGTGAACGTGAACGGCAGAAAAGTTTGTTGTAAAAGTCTCACGTTTTAAGCATACGTGAAGTTACCATTTCCTTCACTCAATTGCACAGACGTCATCATACCGCATGAAACAAGCCCAAAGTGGTGACGTCACCTATAAACGACAATAGTTTCTGACGTTCACGTTCACGTTTTTGCTCGGGTAACGTGCAGCCAAACCTCCCTAAAATGAAGTAGCGTAATACACGCGTCGGGGAATAACAGTATAAAGGAAATATATATTTGTTTTATATAAACCACTTAGTTTGTAGAAATCCGTACAGCAAGGCATTAAACAAATTTAAGACGTGCTTGAATTAAGTGTATTTGAATTAACACACATTTGATTGATACATTTTCAACCGACATTATTGGCAAAGACCATGTACATAATCTCAAACAATTGGCAATTTACAAGACTCGCTTCTGCTGTTACTATTAGGTTATTGCAACAGGTCACCGTACCAAAGCACTGCACTTTTATGTGTGGTACAAAGGTTATAATTAGCAAAATACTATCGGCTCAGCAACTTGTAATGACCCGTTCAGCATCACCAGACAATGATGGCTTTCATGAAGTGGCCTAATTCACGCGTCGGTGAATAATAGTATAGAGTAGTGTAGAGTATCTAAACGAAAACGAAGGCAACTTGACTTGTATCTTTCGGTGCACAGTCTAAAAAAAAATTAAACCCTTAAAAAATTACCATGTTCGAGCGTAATTTTCTCACTTTCTACAGCACCCCTGGTGGACATAACACAAAACGAAAGCTCACCAAGCGCTCCAAACAACCAAATGAGGACGGTGAGCGTGGGTGTTGAAGTTGTTAAGTTATGACTGTTCTTAGAAGTCCAGTTTGACGTGTTTTGGTGGTCACTACATAGCGGCCGCCTTGTGCACCTAAGGATTAAAACTCCAAAAACTCAATTTCACTGCTAGTGTTTTGTATGTCGGAAAAGATATGACCTTAACCTACACACATACATCTATAACCTGCAAACAGCTCCCTTTACAAGTAACGGGTTTGTTTTTCGTCAACATCGTTGTTACTGGTTTTGATCTCACTGGTTTACATCTTAAAATGCTGTACAAACGACAAAAATACAAACAATGCGATAAACCAATACGAGAGGATCCACAATATAACAACACCAGAAAAGGCAATCAAAACAAAAAAGTACAACAATTCAAAGATAATGTTTTTTTTTAAAGAAATGTTCTTAGTGTAAACAATACCAAAGTTGACGATAGCCCTCAAATGAATGGGTAATTGAGTCAAAAGAGTTGGAGCATAAATAGAAAAAAGCCCGATCCCCATAACACTAAAACCAAAACTGGTAGAGTAACATCGTCAAACAATAGGAGGGTAAATTGTATCAATGCCTCTACTACATGATATTGCCTGGTGACATATATCTTTTTAAAACTCGGTTAGGTGTGCGATAATTTCATTAATGTATTTTTCTCTAAGGGAAAACTTAAAACGAGTATTAAAACTCGCCTTGGTTTTTTGACATTTTGTATAGTATACGCTCTTGAACTAAATACAAAAAATGATTTTCCACAAGGGTGAAAATGTAAGGGCAAGTAGGGTTCGTTTTAAAATGCCGAGACCTTGGTGGTAAATTTTTACCAACTGGCAATGAATAATATAATATAACGCGTTTAAAGGAGTTGTGTAACTTTTGTATGACAAAAAACACAATGTCCACAGATTTACACTAAACTTACACAGTTTGAAGATAATGATAGTAGAAAGCTTCCCTAAAAATATTACGTGGTGAGGTGCTGTAGTTTTTTGGGAAACAAGTAAAACAATGTTATGAAAGCATTTACAAACGTATTTTACTGACATTGTTTTACTCATTTCTCAAAAACTACAGCACCTCAGTAAGTAGTAATTGAAGGGAAGCTTTCCACTATCATTATCTTCAAACCCTGTAAGTTTAATGTAAATCTATGGATATTTTGAAAAGGTACCCAAATCATTTAAAGGCACTGGACAGGTTTGGTAATTGTCAAAGACCAATGTGCTCATTGTGTGTATCCCAACATATGCATCAAACAACAAATTATGAAATCTTTCACTCAATTGGTCATCGAAGTTGCAAGAGAACAAAGAAAGAAAAACAAAAACATGTTGTGCACAAATTTATATGCCTGATATACAATACAATACAATACAATACTCTTTTTTAGATCCCCAAAAGGATAATTCAAATGCTCGCATACAGTAAAAACATTGACACTAGTAAAAACATTACAAAACAGAGAACGGCTATATACAATTACAAGAAAAACCACTAAAAAGCGATAAGAAAACAACTGGAGACCGGGCGATACATTTGTAATTAACGTTTACAAATTTAGTTTGTGGTGTGTTATTATTGCACGAGGGAAAGAGGATGGGTAGCGGTTTGTCGCAGAAAATGGCACTCGCGTACGACCAGACCTAGGGATCAGCTGGCTGGCAAGCGCATCATGAAGCGGATGGTTAGCATAATTCAGTAGCATAGTTAGCTTGCCAGCCAGCAGAGCCCCATATGCTGTGTCAACAAGCGGCCGCGACTCGCCAATAATCCGTCCTGCTGCTTTTATCATTCTTTTTATGCGATCCTTTGCAATCCCTCGTACATTTCAACCGAACAGATCAAGCAGTAGGCCCGAACACTAGCAACCACAGTGTCGTAAAAAGTAGATACAATTTTACGATTGACATGAAACGAATTTAATTTCTATAAACAAAACATACGATAATTAATTGTTTTCACGATGGCACCTACATGCTCATGCCAACACAGTTCTTTGTCAAATACGACGATTTATACTGATATTTGTAAGAATTGTACGTTCCACTGTCCTGTCTTTCAAGATAACATGGATAACGCATCAGACTTGAAATCTGTTATTGTTTGAGTGGAAAATTACCTTTTTTTTTCCAAAAACACGTTGCTCCAGAGGTAGCCGTTTCTCACAATGTTCTGACTACCAACAACTCTGTACTGCTCTTTAGTTACCAAGTATGTTGTTTTGCTAAACAACATTATTTTGAGTAATTATCAATAGTGGCCAGGGCCTTTAATCTCATAAATAATCTGACGTGTTAAGTGATGAATTCAACGCTGCAGCAAACATGCCGTTTGCAGCTCCATTTTTGTTTTAAATTGTTTCAATTGGTGGTAATCGAAGTAGTGTTACCAATAGGACTTAATATGAAGAGTTTACCGTTGATCGGACTCCTGGCGTTCTGCACTGAAGGTAAATTTACCATAAATAAAAAATTATTATCGCACAGGATAAAGTCAAGTTTATTAACAATTTAACTTGTTTGGTTCTCTGCATCTTAAACAAGTTTTTTGCATTGTTTATCCTATATTGTATTCTCTCTCTGTGTCATAAGGTGTTTTTTTTTTTTTTTTTTTTTTTTTTTTTTTTTTTTTTTTTTTTATGGTTTAATATTTGTATTGTTCATTGTAATGCGCCTTTAAACAGCTTTGCCTGGAATTGGCGCAGTATAAATATTTGATCGGGGATAAAGAATATTAATTTCGATTTCACCCATACAAAAACAAAAGTTAATATTCTCTCTCCCCGATGCAAATTTAACATATGTTATGTCGTTGCGGTACCCGCTGCCAAAACATAGGATTTGAATCGCTTCTTGCTATCAGGCAACCTGTTCGTCTAGTTAGTATAAGACACTGCTCTGGAATTGCAAGTGTCGTGGGTTCGAATCCCACCCGAGTTTCATGCCTGTGTTTTTTGTTTTCACAGTACTCGGGAAAGTAGGCCCCTAAACAGTGCCTACGCACCTCGGTGTATGGGCAAAAACCACTATAATTTTTTGTTATCACGTGATTATCACATGGCTTCAAATAAATCGCTTATTGTTTCACCTTTGTGAAATCCTTTTTTGCGATTCAAAGATCACATTATTAGGGTAGGTGAGGATTTTTAGGAGGGAGGAAAGCTACGCCGGGCGGAAAGCTACGCCCCGCCCCCACTTGGGATGCACTGTAATAATATTATGAAACACATGCTTTGAGTTTGATCTTCCCATTTCGTATGGTAAAGCCAACCTACCCAAGGTAGCCTTGTACCAGTTTAAGCCTCGAACGATCAGGAAATCCCTAACTGGAATAACGAAGAAGCATTTCGCCCCGTCCTTCCAGATCGCTCCCAGTACCTCGCCATCAAAACGGAGCCATTTATTACAAAACTTAAAGCTGCATTTCGGGGAAGGTAAAAGTAAGCAACAATATTATAAAAAAAAATATTCCTTTTGGCAATTGAAGTTGACAACAATCGTTACTACATGCGTTAAAGTGATTTGTTTATTATTTATTTGAATCTAACATCTGACAAAAACACTCGATAGAAAGACGGTAATTCACCCACAAATTAGTGTAAACAATTACAACTTATCAAGTTCAATTAAAGCTTAAAAACATGAAAGCAATCTGTAAAATGAAACCGTTAAATGTTTGATTTGAACTACCAATATGAACAGTGTGATTTCAATATCGCCTATAAACAAAAATAGTGAAAAAAGGAGAACTTTGACTCAATAATTAGCTTCAAACAAAATCATCGTATGGAAACTGTCCAGTTGTTTTTCTATGCCGGCATAGAAAAAACAACGCTTCAAGAATAATGAGGTTTCGAAATTAATTCATCCTCGAATCTATGCCAGGGATTTGCGTGGGTTTGACGCTTTGAATCTTACTTTGACACAATTCATCTTCCTTCCGCGTGGACAGGTATTGATTAGTGTACGCTCGTTGATAATGCGTGCACCGCCTATGAAATAACAAGCCATATGATAAGTAAGCATCAGATTGACTATAAACCACAGTCTTATTAAAGTTGATGCGACAGACAAACTTAGACACGACATCAAAGATGATGGTTTGGGCAGTGGTGAGGATCTGGCTGTTGGTTGAAGTCATCTGGTATTCGGAAGGTATACTTAACTAGATGTTAAATTTACATTCGGAATAAAGAGTATTCATGTTGGTTTTTACCCATTTACACCGATGTGTGATAGCACTGTATACTCAGTACTTTCCCGAGTCCTGTGAAAACAATCACATGCATAAAACTCGGGTGGGATTCGAACCCATGACCAAAATGAATATTTTTTTTACTAATTCTAATGTGTTTTGTTGCTATTTATTCATCATATTTTAAAAAATTCCTAGGTGACGATAAAATAAGTTTTTAATGTACTTCGTCACAATTTTTAGAAAACAAGGGCGGTTGGAATGGTTTTCAAACCTTGCTCCGATTAACTTATTCGCTGAACTGACACACTTCATGTTTAATGTGTAATTTGGGAGTTTTTGTTAAGGTTTTTCTCTTTTAGTTTCTGCTTTTATACTAAAGGTTTACTCGGCCAAGTTCAACAAATATTTACTCAATTAAACACCCGGAAAAAAACGTGCTAATTAAAATTTGAACTCAATGGGTCGTCGAAGTTGCGAGAAAAAAATGAAAAAAAAAAAAAATTCTCAAATTTGAGGACAATTCCTTCTTTCTCGAAAACTACGATACTTCAGAGGGAGCCGTTTCTCACAATGTTTTATACCATAAACAGCTCCCCATTACTTGTTACCAGTTAAAGGTTGTATGCAAATAATTATTTTGAGAAACCAATAGTGTCCACTGCCTCTAACTCTATGTGAAATCCACACCTGATGTATGTGCCATCCAGGCAGTCAAAACAATAACTGATTGTTTTGTATATTACTCTCTTTTTCATGAAGCTCTTATCTGCACCATTGGACAAGAACGGGATCCAGAGTCTGGTGGCCGGTACCGTTGGGTAATTCCTGAACCTGATCCATGCCAGTGCACTACGATACGTGTTGGTGGTCTGAATACCCGTACACCTTACAGACCCTTCGTGGTTACATACATGGATACATTCATCCATAGTAATGACCAAGAGGAGATTCAAACATGGCTCAACTGCACAAAAGAAATTGACGGTAAACATCTATACCATTATAAACATAGCTTTCCTGTAGACTTGTTATTTTGTTTACGCTGTAATAATTGGTTACCTTTTTATAAAACCCCTGAAGGAACATAACTTTTATACAATGTGAACTTAACATCAAAATCATGAAAAAAATGAAAAATGTTTTATGTTATGCTAATAATTATTAAATGTACAACAAAAGTTTAAATGTTTTTAAAACCAAAATACATTAATATGACAAAATTTTGACAACAATGATAGCAACTCAGACGGGGACAACAATGACATCAACTTATAAAGGAAAACAATTACAACAACTTAGACCTGGACAACAATTACAGCAACTTAGACATCGGTAACAGTGACAACAACTCAGACACGGACAACATCGATGACAGTGACGTGGACAGCAATGACAGCAACTCATACATTATACTGGGCCTATGAAGACAGGTCCCTGCCGCTAGATACAGTGATTCCATTGGATATAATGATATTGGATAAACTATTTGGTTTTCCAGTACGAACGTGTGCAGATTATTTATTAACATCTTCATGCACACGTTCGTACTGGAAAACAAAATAGGCGATTTTTCCAGGACGAACGCGGGGTAATTATCTGTCCACGTTCTTAAAAAAAAAATAATACGCCACTTGCATGAGCACATCGGGGTCGACCCAGGGAAGTTAATCGAACGTACCCTTTTGTGAAATTGATGAGGTCAAAGGTTAAAACACACGCCCGATTTTGATGCCGGTCTCTGGCGTTACTCACGAGCCTCGAAGTGTGACGTCATATGTTCAGGCTACTCATACATAAACAACAATAGGGGGCGTTCGTTAAGCTTCCCTGGGTCGACCCCGGTGTGTGGCGTTTGTTTTTCTTCCAGGACGCATGTAGGTAATTATCTGGACACGTTCGTCCTGGGAAAAAAATAAATAAAATAAAATAAAATAAAAACGCAACACACCGGGGCTCTGTGATTGTTTGTTTGTAGCTTTACAGTGTTCTGACTATTTATCTTTTCGTTACCATGCAGTGTGTACCATCGACCGCGAGAGGGCGCTCGGTATGGAGAATGGGGATATTCTCGATACTGATCTGAGTGCATCAACGGTCTTCTCGTACTATCAACCTGGAAAAGCAAGGCTGAACTATAACGGTACAGTTTCGAATTGATTTAAAGGCACTAGACAATATTGAGTATTACTTAAAGGAACGTTACAGAATTGATAAGAAACAAAAATCGTGAATATCAAAGATTTAAATCAAACTTACACGGTCATATTTGATGATAAATAAATAATCTAACTTTGCGTTTGGAGTTTATCGCCCGGTGAGCGTTTTATTCATACTGATGTTAACATCGATGCAATGCAAAGTTTGTAATTTTTTTTTTTTTTTTTTACTATTCTCTCGTGACCCAGATGGCCGATCGATCTCAAACTTCTACAGGTTTCTCAGTAGGGCTAGATAGCTCAGTTGGTAGAGCGCCGGCACGTTAAACCGGAGGTCGTTGGTTCAAATCCCGCTCTAGTCAATTTTTCTTTGTTCAATCCAAAATCATTTAAAAAAAAATTCCCAGTCAGTTTCCCTGTGGTTTATTATTTGATATAAATATAAATATAAATATAAACATTTCCCCCATCGGGTGTACAAAACGCCATGGACCCCGTCACAATTGTATAATGTTCACCTCTTTATTTAAGATGAACCCTCTGGGTGGTGCTCACGGTCTCAAGATATGACTCCATGGATACAAGTCAACTTCAACGTTAGAGTGTACATTACTGGTTTGATCACGCAGGGACACAACCATCAATACTATGTGGAGACCTACAACCGTAAGTACGGTGACGACACAAAGTCATTGATGTACGTGAGAACATTTAGTGGAAGCGTCCAACTGGTAAGTACCGTACTCTGTAAGAACTCTGCTTAGAGTTGAAACACAAATGTTGTACCAACTTTTTAAAGGCAGTGTACACAAAAGCTAATTACTCAACATTATTATTAGCATAAAACCGTACTTGGTAACGACTAATGGGGAGAAGTTGATAGTAAACAACATTGTGAGAAACGGCCCCCTCTGAAGTAACGTACTTTTCGAGAAAGAAGGAATTTTCCACGAGTTTGATTTCGAGACCTCATAATTAGATTTTGAGGTCTCGAAATCAAGCCTATGACAATATTTTTTTTCATTATTATCTCGAAACTTCGACGACCAATTGAGCTCAACTTTTCACAGGCTTGTTGTTTTATGCATATGTTGAGATACACCAAGTGAGAAGACTGGTCTTTGACAATTACCAATAGTGCCAATTATCAATAGTGTCCAGTGTCTTTAAACACGTTTAATTAACGAACATGCTTTTATATCATTTTTACATCTGCTCAAGTGCTTTGTAGCATTCAAGCTCACACTTAAATCTATTTTATTAAAATCTATTTTATTATTTTTTTATTATAGATTATACATGTGAAAAGCAGGTGACAAAATTATGCTTAGACATGTGTTAAATGAATGCTACAGAATTGGTAAGAAACAAAAATCGTGAAGATCACATATTTACATAAAACTTACACGGTCTAATGATGATGATATTTGAAAACATCCCCCGAAATATTTTTGTCTGAAATGTCATATTTGATGAGAAACAAATAATCTAATTTCGCGTTTGAAGTTTATCGCTCAGTGAGCGTTTTATTCATTTTTGTTTTTATTTTGGCATCGATGCAATGCAAAATTTGTAATCGGTTTTTGTTCACTATTGTCTCGTGACCCAGATGGCCGATCGATCTCAAACTTCTACAGGTTTGTCATTATGGTTGATTACATAAAGTGCTTACTCGGCCAGCAAAGGTTTTGTTAGCAAAAACCAATTCTGTAATGTTTCCTTAAATCTCTATGGACACTGTTTTTACAGTGTATATGCACTACTTATAAAGTATAACCACACAATATGCAAAAGTTGCAAAAATGGTGCTAACAAAAGCTAAATAAGCCAAACAAGGGATGCGAGAGGAAGTAAATCCTCGTTGGGATTTGAACCCAAGACCCCTGACACTCTGTGCAGATGCTCTACAAATCGAGCTTTGAGGCACAGCGGTAAACTCCCTTAAGTACAAAACAACCACAATGTTCTATCGGTACTGCATGGATGCGCAACTGGGTAAAGAAACAAACACAGCATGTGATTTGGTATAGTGCCTTATTACTGTATCAGTAATTGTTTTCTCTCATTCCATGTTTGGTTAGAGACAATAAAGTTAGTTTGATATTGTATATTGGACATGCACAATATGTTTGGCAGTACAAGGTAACAGTCACTGTACACATGTTACGGGCAAGTCTACTATGAAGTGTCGACGTACAAGGTAGACATTCACTGTTTAAACCTATATCCAATATCCAATATCTAAAAAGCAATATCGATATTGGCTGCACAAACTTATTATATTATGTGAGTATTTATACAATATCAATCTACAAGGTGGACATTAACTGTACAAACATGGGTTGTCCAATTTTTGACTCCCATAAATGGCCGACCGTGTTAGTTCGCAAAGTAAGAGGAAAACCACGCAATTTCGAGGCATATTTAGATAGATCATGGTATTCTACTTTTACAACATCTTTTTAACCATATGCATTTTACAGCAAACGGTTATAGACGATTTTCAAAGACCAACTCGACCGATCCAAGGCAACGTGTTCCTTTAAGTTTAACGTTTGCTTGCATAATTTGCTTTTTATCATGTTTTGTTGTCTTGTTGTTTGATATGTAATATCACTTTTGTTAATTGTCGTTTAATTACCCTATTGTATCCTCAAAGTACTTAATGTATTGATTTAACAGTAGATGTGTTAATGATCCATTAAAGATGTTTCTTTTTTGTTTACACTGGTGATGAATAATTGGAGTCTTAGAGCTTTATTCAAAAGAAGAAAATAAAATAATAATAACGCTAACTGCTTTTATAGGGCGACATCATCAAAAATGCTCTAATAGGGCGATAGTTGTGTATCTAAAAAAAAAAAATGCTTATAGACATGTTTCTATAAAATTAATGATTTAATAAATCATTGATTTAGGAAACAACTTTTTGGAGGTCGCCCAATTATTTGTTATACAACTTTTGCTGCAATTGGGCGACACTATTATTTGTCGCCCTGTTATAGCTTTGTTTTATGGCGTACGTGAAAATTCAAGAACAACTCGTCACTGGAGGCTGAAGTGGGGTTTAATTTACGTAGAAGGGAAACATGGGGTCCAACACCGCTATATCATTATGTTCATACCTAATGAACATGTAGGTGATTGTTATTAGTTGTTTTGTAAAACGCCACAATAAGGCGACAGTTATTATTTGTCATGTAAAACACCACAATAGGGCGACAATAATTCTTTGTCATGTAAATCACTGAAACCTACATTATGGCATTTAGTACTTTTGTTTCAAAAGGTTTACATTTCTTAAAACAAAAGAGATTTTTACAATCTCATTAAATTTGCCCCCCCAAAAAAAAAAAAAATAATAATAATATTAATAATAATAATAATAATAATAATAATAATAATAATAATAATAATAATAATAATAATAATAATAATAATAATAATAATAATAATAATAATAATAATAATAATAATAATAATAATAATAATAATAATAATAATAATAATAATAATAATAATAATAATAATAATAATAATAATAATAATAATAATAATAATAATAATAATAATAATAATAATAATAATAATAATAATAATAATAATAATAATAATAATAATAATAATAATAATAATAATAATAATAATAAATACCCAGGGGACTATTGAGCTAGTTTCAAATTATTACCAATAACACCCGCCAAAATTGTTGCGTATTCATTATAACCAGTGAAATAGTTTGTTTAGCTTTCCAATAGAACGTACAGTGTCCATAACCAACATGAATACATGCATCTCAGCATGTACTATGTTAAGGTTAGTTGTATGTTACTAATTTTGTTAAACTGTTTAAAGGCAGTGGACACTATTGGTAATTATTCAAAATGATTACTAGTATTAAACCTCACTTGGTAACGAGTAATGGGGAGCTGTTGATAGTATAAAACATTTCGAGAAACGGCTCCCTCTGAAGTGCCATAGTTTTCGAGTAAAGAAGTAATTTTCCACGAATTTGATTTCGAGACCTCAGATTAAGAACTTGAGGTCTCGGAATCAAACATCTAAACGCACACAACTTCGTGTGATAGGTTTTTTTTTTTCATAAATATCTCGCAAGTTCGATGACCGATTGAGCTCAAATTTTCACAGGTTTGATATTTTGTGCATATCTTGAGATACACTAACTGTAAAGGCTAGTCTTTGAAAATTACCAATAGTGTCCACTGCCTTTAAGCTTAATGTAAATCTGTGGACATTGTGAGGTGTGTTTAAAAAAGAAAGAAAAAAAAAAAACGATTCCTTAAAGTCACCTGGAAGTGGTATTTTGTCAAAATGAAGCTTTTGTCACCAACATATGTGTTTTGATGAGTGGAATATGAATAAAAAATTAACTAAGGTTAACAACAACTTGTTTCCATTTCCATTTACAGATTTGAAAATAAGCCCGACCCAAGAGGGCGCTGTTCGTGACGTCAATCGAGGCGCGATGCATCGCATGCAGTGCCAACACAATATAGTGACGCTTGGCGCAAGCTTCTTCGACTTCCCCACTAGCTGGAAATATTGTTGTGATGAGATTTTCTCTCCATGTCAAAATGTGGTGTATATTCCGGATTCTCGAAGCACGACGGCTCAAAGTGTTGGCTGCCACAGCGCTGGAAAAGAATTGCAAACTGACCCCATCTTTAGTTGTTTCGCTGCATCCAGCAGCAATACACCTGGTCGACATTGTCGGAAAAATACAATTTTATTTTTTGTTTTCGTACTGTACGAACTCACGACTAGGACTTGCACGTACGTGTGCTTGATGTTCGACAGAGGCAAAGTCTGCCACGATTGACGTCACAAAAGAGGTAGGCGGGGTCACCCTCTATACAACTTTATTGTGTTTTTACAGATAAATCGTTAAAAACAGTTACACCCAAAAATATTTTTGGTTCAGAAACAATTTACTATAATGTAAAAAGAATATAATAATAATAATGTCCAGGTGACTTTAAGAGGGACAGCTAACAAAAACATTTGAAAACATGAGCAAAACACAGAAATGTGTTTATTCACTACAGAAACAGTATTTGTTTACCTCGAAGTAACTCGGCAAATTAAAAGGTACAACAAACACTAACATTAATGTTTTCCCTTAAAATATTATTCGTATTATTATTATTTTATTTTTTATAATTTGTACTAAAACTCGAAATATTATTTTGTTATCTCAAAGTATTGGTTTCGTCCTCAAGGAAAGTATTGCATTCCCTCTTAAACATTTAGTTTCCACGAGTTATTTCCTTCGAAATACATTATTTTGTAGGTTGGTTTACTATCAATTATTTTGAGGGAGCAAAATATTTGTTTCACCTTGTCATAATTGTTTTACATGTCCCTGTATCGTCTTTTTGGATTGGTCTGACCTCTGACCTTAGACTTAATCTTAATCCGAACCTCATTTCACCTTAAAGGGTCTTTGCACTTGTTCCTAACAAAAAACACAATGTCCACAGATTTACATTAAACCTAAACAGTTTGAATATTGTAATAGTAAAAGCTTCCCTTGATATTTTACTTACTGAGGTGCTGCGGTTTTTGAGAAATGAGTAAAACATATAATGTTCGTCTCAGTTAAGCATGCACAATCGTATTAACCAGTTGTGCTTTGGTTTTGGTATAATACCATAACTGGTCAATGGGATGTTACATGCTAGAATAATTTTCGTCTCACTTGAGACGACAATTACGTTGTGACTTGTTTTACCCATTTCTCAAAAACGACAGAACCTCTGTTAGTAATATTTGAAGGGAAGCTTTCAAAAATCATTATCTTCAAACCCTGTGAGTTTAAAAGAACACGTTGCGTTGGATCGGACGAGTTGGTCTTTGAAAAGCGTTTACAACCGTTTGTTACAAAATGCATATGGTTAGAAAGAAACTTTAAAAGTAAAATACAATGATCCGCACACAATTGCCTCGAAATTGCGTGGTTTTCCTTTTACTTTGCGAACTAACACGGTCGGCCATTTATGGAAGTCAACAATTTCACTCCCATAAAATGATCGACCGTGTTTTTCGACGAGGTAAAAGGAAAACCACGCAATTTCGAAAGACCAACTCGACCGATCAAAGGCGTTGTGTTCCTTTAATGTAAATCTGTGATCTTTTTGGAAAAAAAGGACCCACATTTAACAGGCGCTTATACAGACATGGAGATTAATGATGAACGATATATACATATTTTTTTTTTTTTATACTTCGATTTGACGCAGAAAGTGTGCGATGTTGTTCACACCCATGCAGCTACCGTGTATTAAGAAAGCCTGTCGAGCTGTACGGCAGTGTAAAAGTCAACAAAGTTGCCGTAAACAGCAGCCTTTTGTGGAATTCAACTTATCAATTTCCAATTAATCCAAGCTCTATACGTCAATTGAGCGACAATTAGTGCAGGCCTTCACTCTTCCTCGTGTATAACGACAACTAATCGATGTGACAATTACTTTACTCCCCAAGGCGTCCGTATTGATCAACTCAAATGACAATCTCATTAAATCTCCCACAGGAGAGATTTCATTGACCGTGCAACTTAAATTGCGTTGGTCCATGTCTTTTTGTGATGCAAACAACTTGTGTTTTTGTTCAGAGGTAGCCTTGTACAATGCTCTTTACGCAAGCACCGGTCCGCTCTGAATTCACGAACTGCATATATATAATGCATGGTTAACTTGTTGTTTCCTTATACGAATGCTAAAGGCATGCGGTTAATTTGTTGCCCCTCTTGAACATAATATGCCAAGATGTCTGGCCCGCCAACAGCTGGTTGGTGAATATTTATAAAAAAAACAACAACTGGAAAAACATTAAAAAACAAACAAAAAACAACTACATTCAAACACATTCAAATGTCAGGTCTTGGTCAGTTAACCATTAAAGGTCTCCCGAAAAAAAATAAAGAAGAAACCAACCCTTAATGGGCCCTATACTGGAAACCTAGTCAAGCAAATAAGGTTCGCTCGATTTAAAAGTGAAGGTACGAAACGGTTTACTTTATACAGTTTATAAGGTTTATTCGTATGTCATTAGTCGTACTTATTTGAATCCTCGGTGAGCGAAATTGTCTGCCTCTTTACGAAATTGAAAATGATTGAATCAGCAAAATCTCTCGTCGAAACAGCTTTGCTAAATTGAATGTTGATTGTGTGTCATTAAAAAGAGAATGAGTGTGCTCGGAACTTGAATGCCTCAAAACGAAATTGAATGACCGAATACTGAATTTGAAACGCAGTAAAAACCGTAGAGGCAAAATAGCTTTAATTCGAACGCATGCAAATTAAATTGGCTGCTCATTTGCCGAATTTGACCGAGAAAACCTATATTATAAAGTAGGCAGAAGGTCTGGCAGTACCAATGCGATTAAAATTTCTCTCCCCATTAGCGCTGCCAATAATGTTTAAAGTCTTCGGAATTATCATGGATGTATTTAATTGCCAAATCAGTGCCCTCATTGAAGTCGCATAGAGCTTACATGTTAAGTATTATACTGTGAGTATTGATTGTAAGGTTCACACCACCATCCCAACCTGAAGGACTGGCCATTATGACTTCAAAGACACTGCCTTAGAACGGACAATATGGAGACAAACTAACGAACCTAAATTATACTAATCGATACTGCCAAGTTAGGCGACAGTGTTATGAAGTTATTGTAGTCGTAACTGATCGATGTTGTTCGAAACAGCACAGCCAATCAAAACCCACGACAGATTATGATGTGATTTGTCTCCAAGCTTTCGGTTCGGGTCTCGATTTTGTGTCCCTTCCCTAATATTGACGTATGTACGGAGACCCGAGACGTGATATTGTTTAAAAGGAACACGTTGCCTAGGATCGGTCGAGTTGGTCTTTGAAAAGCGTCCTGTAACCGTTTGTTATAAAATCGATATGTTTATAAAAATGTTGTAAAAGTAGAATACAATGATCTACACAAATATGCCTCGAAATTGCGTGGTTTTCATTTTACTTTGTCGACAAACACGGTCGGCCATTTATGGGAGTCGAAACTTTGACTCCATAAATGGCCGACCGTGTTAGTTCGCGACGTAACATAAAAACCGTGCAATTTTGAGTGATACTTGTGTGGATCCTTATATTCTACTTTCTAACCATATGCATTTCATAACAAACGGTTTCAAACGCTTTGCATACACCAACTCGTCCGATCCAAGGCAACGTGCCCCTTTCATCATCGGTAAACACAAAAACGCCCTGGTACCCCGCCTGTGTCTTAAAATTATCAGAGAGCAACCGGGTATACTCGCCCAGCTTCAAACCTATCCACTTTGGGTCATTTGTGTCGAGTCCACAACCATGGCTTCCCTTTTGAGACCAAACAACAGACACAACCCTAAGCTGGGAAGAGTCCCCGGAGTCAGTAATCCATCAACACTCGCCCACTATACTCCCATGTAAAGTATGGTCAGGGAGATGGGCCAGTGAGTTTTTACTCACAATCGCTTTGAAAACGTTATACTAACAGCTCCAGACCGGACACGAAACCTGTCTAGAAAAACGTACCGGGTGGGAATTGCTATAAAAGCGGTAGTAATAATCGCCTGGGACAATTTTTCAATTTTGATTGGTTGGGAGGCCATCACGCGGGGGTGTTTAAACGGACAATATAACCACAGCCAGAAGTGTTTAAACATGGGCGTGACACGCGAGCTTGCTTATAAGACAGTTTATTCATGCCTGTTGGTCGAGAGCAACGGCTGGAACAATGGGCCACATCACGCGATACGTGCGACGCGCACGCTGCCAATATCCTTATAAGGAGTTTCTACCAGAAGGCCTTACAATTTCATAACTGTAGGGGTATTAAATGTGTTGAAATAAATCATTAAAACAATAACAAACATTAAAGATTTGCCTCACCTCCGGCTCGTTTAATTATCGCATCCAGACTGCAACCGGTGTTAAACAGAGTGTTTAAAACCGGCCAAGCACATATATAATCCCTTAGTGAATAACGGTTGGGCATATCGGTGCTTTTTTTTTTTTTTTTTTTTTTTTTTTTTTTTACAAAACATAATGTCATGGCTAACCCACACCAATGTTTTACGGGTGCATTATTAAGTCCTTAAACAAAATTTAGACGTTAACAGTTGAAACAAAAATTCGATGAACTTGATATTATCCGAGTGGCGGCCAAAAGTACCAACAAATAAAGTTAAAGTTAAATAATATGTCAGTCTGGCTTGTGGTTTACATGTTAGTGTGTGCCATTTGGATAGATGTAGAAGGCTGGACAGTATTCGAGACATTTGTTCCAAGAATGTGCTTACGGTGTTATTAAACAAAAAACAAATTCAACTTGAAGATCTGGCCACTGTGATGACGATTACAATGCATAAGGTGGTTAATTTAGCGCTACCAGTACAGATTTAAGTGTGCTGCATTTACTTGTGGGAAGTCAATCGGTTACCAAAAGGTAGCCTGAACGTCTGACGTCGTTCTTCGAGGCTCGTGAATAACGCCAGAGACCGGCCAAAAACCGGCGTGTGGTTTGACCTATGACCTCTCATAGAGATGCACACAATTTCTACACCAACGATACCAAGCAAGTACCGTATCCACAATGCATGTACTGTATTACCACACACGTGGACACACACGTGCGGACGACCGAAAGTACGCTTTCCATATCTGTGTTTTGATTGGCCAACCGAGGTGAGTCAGACCAATCAAAATAAACTCAGCTACGGTAGCTTTCAGTCACTGCATTTGTCCAACGGCATCATTAAACCCAATGGAATCACTTGATCTGAATAGCTGGTACCTGTCTTTATCCTTGCGGATAAAGACAGGGGCCCAGTCTAACCAAAATGTTGCTTTTACGTGTACATGTACACTGAAGTCGCACAACGCTCACTTGTTTGTTAGATTATTTAAGTATTGATTGTGAGATTCACACGACCATCTTATCTCAACTTGAAGGTATGGGCAATCATGATAGCGAATACACTGCCTATGCATGGACATGGATTACGAACAAAAACGCCTTCATCAAATAATCGTTACTGCCAAGTTTGCCAATCAAAACCCGCCCTCGTTGGAGCTGTGGTTTCTCTCTAATTTTTATTTTTTTATTTTTTATTTTTTTTTTTTCCCTTCCCGCCCTCCCTCTCTCTTTCATTGCTTTGGAAACAGTGACGTCAAAGGGTGGAGCTTACTGTATTAAAATTGGTTGCACCAACAGTCTTGGTTCATTTGATCTCTCTGTGTCGAAGACAAACTGTTAGTGTCACGACAACTTTCATCCGTGAGTTAAAAGGGGAAAACAACACACATTTTGTTCTTTGTTGCTATTTGGAAAATAAAAATTTTCAACATTCATCATGACAGTTATCATCGCAATCTTGTTTGTGATTGGGCTGGTACAAATTTGCCAGTGTGCAAATGAACAACGGTTCGTGGAAACGTTCTACTTGGCTGAAAACCGTGCGTTACTGAATAACGTATTTCACTGGAAGACAGTATCCTCACCCGTGATTTGTGGGCGAGACTGCTCTAAGAACCAGAACTGTGACTCATTCAACTATCACATCACAAAACATATATGTGTGATGAATAATGCCACCAGAGCTCAGAGCCGAGATGACTTTGTGAAAATGCTAGGAAGTGTTTACTATGATGACAATGTGAACAACACTACGTTCTTAGCACCCAGCAGTGAAAGTAACATCAGTTGTATGGAGATGCATCAAGCTGGTTACCGTGAGAATTGCAGCTTTCCTACAAGTCTGACTGATGGGATACAGGAAAACGGTAACACAGATACAGATGGAGGAGGCTGGACCGTCATCCAGAGGAGACAAGATGGCTCTGTTGACTTTTACCGTACCTGGGACGAATACCAAACCGGGTTTGGTGATCTGCTTAATGAGTTCTGGTTGGGGAATGATATCTTGCGTGACCTTACTGGGTCAGGTCAATGGGAGCTCAGAGTAGAAATGGAAGATTGGGAGTCCAACACAGCTTGGGCTTCTTACGGTGAGTTTGCTGTTACTGGAGACATGAACACTCTCCATGTTGGTTCGTACGACACTCAGAGTACAGCAGGTGATTCCATGGCATCTCATAATGGCAAAGCATTCTCGACGAAAGATAATGACAATGATGATAACAAACATAACGATTGTGCCCAGTCTAATGAAGGTGCATGGTGGTTTGGTTACTGCCATGAAGCTCATCTGAACGGTAAATACTTTCCCCAGGGAGAATTTTCCGGTGGAAAAGGAATTGAATGGGTAGGATGGACAGGACGAGGATACTCACTGAAGAAATGTACCATGAAAATACGGCAAGTTTCGTAACCCTTATAATTACTTTTTGGACGAAGTAAAACACAATTGACAAAACACAAACAGAAGCTATTTAGAGGTAGCAGATGCTCGCTTTTTACATAGTTATTGGACATGAGGTGACAACAACAATTAAAGGAACGTTACATAATAGGTAAGAAACAAAAATCGTGAAGATCACAGATTTACATAAAACATGAACACAATTATCAAATATCGATATCGAGAATATCGGATATTTTGTTAAACACATGTCACGACACGGCGAAATGTGCGGAAACAAGGGTGGGTTTCAACGTTATTTTCTCCCGACTTCGCAGACCGATTGAGCCTAAATTTGCACAGGTTTGTTATTTTATATATAAGTTGTGTTACATGACAATACTGGACAGAACTGTTTACCGATGTTGTGCGATTGAGTGTGTTTGTCTGTTCTTTGTTTGGATTGTTTATAATTTATTCATATACACTAATTCAGTTGCTTGCTCCCCTATGACACTTAACTGATTTGCCACAGTTCTAGCTTTCAACATGTGTACTTTACACAACAGTGTGTTTTGAGGCTGGGCATGCAGGTCTGTTTTGCTTGGTTGTATCTGTTTTTCTGTTTTGTTTGTGATGTTTTTGTTGGCCTTTATTGTGCTTCGTTATAGTGTAAAATGATCGTATTGATAATGGTACATTGGCTTGTACTGTTGCTTAGATGTGTAAAACATAAACAAAGTCAAGAAATGCATTAAAAAGGGCCGGAATTTGTGTCGATTGTAACATGAATGGAAAACTTCGAATGAGCGTTTCTTGATTAAGCCAAATAATGACCAAGAATTAAATGCTTGACACATTTGACATGAATTCAAGAACGCGAACCAAACTAGGCAAAATCTAATTAGGAAATTAATGAAAACAATTAAACAAAGTGAATGTTCTTACAGTTTTACTACAAATTTAATTCAAAATATCTTGACAAATTTACATTAATAAACTCATTAAAAAAAATACTTTCAGAAGAGAGAACTGCAATGACTCGTGCAGGTGCAAAACTCCATTCCCGGATATAACATTGTACGTATTGAATTTGAACAGATGGAAATCAAATTTGTCTGCTCCTTATGAAAAGTGTCAGAGTGTTTAAGAAAATACGTAACTGAAGAAGGTTATTTCATTAAAATACCGTTTTTGATTAGTATTTCCGTGTGGTTATTGTTTTAAGCAACCACTCATTCATTGAATCTCATCCACTAGTTCAGTTACAGAACAATGGATCAGAACAAAATTATTGCAAGCATACAACAGCAACATTCCATGATCATACAAAATTACAGTGTGGTTTACATTTGATGGAGCTGACTTCCCATCAATTGTGAACTGTTAAACAAATAATTTGTTTTTGTGTGGGGTGTTTAAGAAAGTACGTTTTGAAGAAACTCGTTCTCCTTAAAAACATGTTTTAATTAACTTAGCTTAAAACGTAGCGGTTTGAACATTCAATTGTACAGACACATTCCAAAAGAACTCCAACACAACAAAACAATTTGTTGTTTGACTACTCAAAGTGTTGTTCAAATTTGATGGGGTATACACTCAGATTTTTTTTTACACAAGTTGTGTAAAAAAAAACATGTTTTAGAGGCAGGGGGTGACTTACAAACTTACTTCGTTTAGGAGTAAACAGATTTACCTAAATTTTAAGTAAACGCTAGATACGTAAAATATTACACATTGATTGTGTAAACCTTAAACTTTTATTACATGTAAAACTATTCCGCGTTACCCTTTTAATGGGTAAAAAATTTGATTTACCTTATAGCTTTGTAATTATTACTATTTTACCGTGTGTTTAGGTAAAATGTTTACTTGGATTGTTTGTAGTCGTACAAAATTACATCTTTTTACCGTTGTACGTACCCTTTTCCCGGTTGAACGTTTGAGTTTGTTCTTACAAGATCATAAGGCCTTACTGCCTGTTCGTGCTTGTCGAGCAAAAGTTACAAGCATGGGGATTTTGCTCTTTGATGGACGTATTGAAAGGTGAGTTTCTCTTTGCGATCTTCAGTCATATACAGAGACTGATGCGTGTCGTATTATTATTATTTGTTAGTTTTTACAACCATTTCGGCCTACATGTTTGCCATAAACTTGAACATGTCTGCAGCGCTATAAAGTGGGCATGGGGTGTAACGTGTTGCAACATGTTGTCTTGCTATAGCAGCACTATAGCGCTGTACACATCTTCAAGTTCATGGCAAACATGAAGGCCAAAACAGTTGTAAAATACGGTGGCTGATCTCCGCCAACAAATAAACACTTTTTCAGTAGGGCGTTACGGCGTTATAACGCCCTAAATTACGGCGTTATAACGACCTATTAGGGCGTAATAACGCTCTATACGGCGTTATAACGCCCATAGATATATAATTAAAATAACTAGATCGGCCGCGCGTACATACGCGCCATTGCCTGTGTAGAAAAAGTTTTTGTTCGCCATGGACGCGGTAAAAATTTCACGTTCGAAAGGCGACGCGCAAAAATGAACACGGGAGATAGGCCTTTGACGCGCTAAATGTCACGTGCTTACGGCAAAAAGTCACGTGCTGACGGCAACGCACACAAAATTGTACACGGGAGATAGGCAATGGCGGCCCCCACGCCAGAACCCGCGTATGTACGCGCGGCCGATCTAGTTATTCTATTTTATATCTATGATAACGCCCTAAATTACGGCGTTATAACGCCCTTATTGAGAAATAGGGCGTTATAACGCCCTAATTTTACGGTGTTTTAACGCCCCATACGGCGTTATAACGTCCTAATTTACGGCGTTATAACGCCCTAATTGAGTAATAGGGCGTTATAACGCCCTAATTTTACGGCGTTATAACGCCCATTTAATTAAGTAAAACGCCCCTTTAAATAAATAAAAAAAGCTAATGAAGTGATTTTTTTCCCCAAAATTTTGTTTTTAAAATAATGTTTGGACATTTTCATGATTGTCATCCGCTGCCCCCCCCCCCCCAATTAGGAAAGACAAAAGGAAGTTGTTCATTGGTGCAAACAGTGTCACAGCTTTTATCGGTGGTGGGGGGGGGGGTAGTAGAATCCTGGAGAAAATACTACAAGTTTCAAAACTCACATTAAAACGATATTAAATGCCGTATTGCCATTGTATTTAGTACATTTCCGATTGGAATTTTGTCGAAATCTCAAATCTTCTTATTTTATTACATGATTATATGGGTCTGTAGCTTTTTTGGGGACAGGAATTAGGTTTCGGTTAATTATTGATTTTCGGTCACATTTAATCAATCCCAAAAGTAAGTAACCCTTCTGACTGAGCAGCACATTTCTATTTGGAATGTACAGACCATTAATCCCATCACGGTTCAAATTTGCTATGAAAGAATTCCATAACGCAGTAAAAATTTGCACCAGAGGTTTCCTTTCATAAGGACTCTATATATTATTATGAGTGCATCACACATTTTTGCCCTTACATAGAACCCTTCTTCCAAGGAAGGTTTCTGTCGCACGGTTTTTTAAGCACAAAGTGTTTCCAGAACATAAAAGTAGTTATAAATGAACTGTGAGGTTTTTTTTTGTTTTTATAATTTTTTTATTCTTGCTATATATGTACTTGACATATTATCACCCTTCGTGATTGAGGACTAGACAATGATTGTCACCATGGACCTTGCTTTTAGCTGATGGTTTTATGCTAACATTAATCGATAGGCGTCGTTTCTGTGGAAATGTTTTAATAAACATAATTTATATGCTATCCCCATATTTTGTTTTTTTAAGTTTTCATATTTTTTATGAATTCTTTGGCATAATATAATTACTATTAAAAAGACAGATTGGCTGGAAAGCGCTGTTTTATTCTTTACTCCCTTTGGAAAACAATTTGTGGAAGAGTAGACTAATAACACGCTGTAGCCCTTAACTTATGAAGAAAATAAAACACTTTACAAAACTTGAACAAGATAGCTAAAAACATTGGATCGGTCTATAGTTGGTTTTGAAAAGCGTTTGTAACCGTTTGTTATAAAATGCATATGAGTAGAAACATGTTAAAAAGTAGAATACAATAATTCACCCAATAAGCCTCGCAAAATGCGCAGTTTTCCTTTACCTTGTGACTAACACGGTCGGCCATTATGGGGGTATAATTTTTGACTCCAACAATTAATGGCCGACCGTGTTTAGTGTTTTAGAGTAAAAAGAAAACCAAGCAATTTCGAGGAAAATCACGGTCATACAAAGAGATTATGAAATGGGTCGGAGACCACTTGTGACTTTAAAAGGTTTTTAAAATACGCACCAATTTGGATGCAAATTTTTGATAGTACTTTAGGGCGTTATCACGCTGTAAATTGGGGCGTTATAACGCCGTATAGGGCGGTATTACGCCCTAATAGAGCGTTAAAACGCCGTAAAATCAGGGCGTTATAACGCCCTATTACTCAATTAGGGCGTTATAACGCCGTAAATTAGGGCGTTATAACGCCGTATAGGGCGTTTAGCGCCGTAAAATTAGGGCGCTATAACGCCCTATTCCTCAATTCGGGCGTACTAACGCCCTAATAGGGCGTTATAAAGCCGTAAAATAGGGCGTTATAACGCCCTAATTTAGGGCGTTATAACGCTGTATAGGGCGTTATAACCCCCTACTGAAAAAATGTTTATTTGTTGGCGGAGATCAGCCACCGTAGTAAAACTAACAAAAAATAATACGACACGCATCAGTAGATATGGCTGTAGATCCTAACAACCTTTGAGAAACTCACCTTTTAATACGTCCACCTATGGGCAAAATCCCATTCTAATTGTAAGTTTTGCTCGACGAGCACGAACGACATGACTGCATGGACTGAAAGACGTTAGCAACTTGTCACGGAGACACGCGCGTGCACACACACGGGGAAAAAACACAACTTGCATGTAAACACCGGATTATTTTCACAGTGCCTTGTAAGACCTACCAACGCCATGTTAAGTTTCTCTTTACTTCGGTAAATCTTACATAACTTTGGCTAACTGCAATACTTACTCTCAAAACATGTATATAGTGTTTTACATTACAAATGTGTACATATTTTTGGCCGTGTTTTACTTAAGTTAAGTAGTTTCTTACAAACGTCTTTTACAAAACATATTTTTACCATTTGTTTTCTGAGTGTAGTTTTAATTTAAACTGCGAACTACTGATATAACATTTGTGGTTGTCAGAGTGTAAAAAAAAAAAAAAAAAAAAAAAAAACAAGAAGGTTGTCTCTTCTATATTTAATTGTATTTATCGTGTGTTTAAACAAAACATTGAATTGTTATATTTGTGTACTCAACCAATGAAACAAAATGGTGGACTAGAGGAAATGGTTGCAAAAATCAACACAATAGCAATTCCTTAGCAATGACTTATTTAATTAGACGAAAATAAATCCTATTAAATGTTAACTGATTTTGTATACATTTTGTGTTGATGGAGTTTTAAAGAAGGCTGTTCTCTTTTATTATTCAATTGTATTATAATTGAAGTTATTTGTGTCAAAATAAGATTGAATAAAAAATGTGCAAACCAACGCAAAAAAAAAAAAAAAAAAAAAAAAAAAAAAAATGTTACGAAGAAGTGATTGCAAAGATCAATTAGGCAGCAAACAAGCATGTTCTTGAATACTAAAAGTACAGTTTAAGTTTGATGAAGCGAATACCCGATAGATAAGTTTAACTGGTAATTCAAGCATCTGTTGTTGTCGGAGTGTTTAATAAAGTACATTTTGAAGAAAGTTATTTTTTGTAAATAATATGAGTTGTATTATAGGTATACTAATCTGTGATATTAAGCACAGCAAATGTGTTTGATGACAATACAAATGAACTCATACGGGGACCACATTTAGAAGCATTTTTTGCAAGGAGAAGTACAACAGTAAAACTGTTTTCTGTAATACTCAAACTTGGCTGTTGTTGGCAGAGTGTATGTTGAAGAAGGTTGTTCAATTGTAAGATACTGAATTGTATTTATCGTGTAATTATTTGCCCGTGTTAAGTTTAGACAAATATATATATATATAAAAGTGTATATGGATCCGAAGAAATGAAAGCAAGTATCATACGACTGAAAACTTCACATTTGTTGTTGGCTGAATGTTGAAGAAAAAGATAATTATGACGAAAGTTGGTCCTTTTAAATGACACCTAGTTTGAATATTCGTATGCTTATCTGTGTAAAATTATGAAAAGCAGACTTGTTGTACGACTTTTAAAATTAACCAAGTCAGGGAAACAAACAACAGATGAGAATATTTGTTTGCAAAGAGCAGTACCGTATCTAGGGAGCATGGTTGGCTGGTGCGTAAAGCGCTCTCCTCTAACCAATGTTCGATACCCGGCCAGCCGTCGATTTCACCGAACTCTTCCTAACTTAGAATTACTTAGGACGAGTAAACGTTCCGTATCCAAATACGTAGGACGCATTGAACCCATCCTAAGTTAGGACGGGTTACTCGTCCTAACTCGAGATAGGATTAATCCTAGTGTTTCGTGAAATCGGCTGCAGGGCCATTGTGTGAATTGAGTTGTGCGGTGGTTCTCTACTGTGCCACGAGTGTTTTCCAGACCATCCGGTTTTCCTCCCTCTGAAAAAAATCAACGCTTTCTATATCTGGATGTGCTCTGTACAGTGGTCTTAATGGGTTAATGCGGCTGCCAAATGGGCCCTTGCATGCTTGGTTCTCGGACACGCTGTAGCCGCGTCCTGCGCAATTCAGGTCTTATCTGATTAGCCTCCCGAATACAGAGTATTTATTATTAATGGCAAAACTGTTTTCTGAAACACTCAAGGTGTGGTTTGAATTTGATGCGGTGGATATCAAATATAAGGTGCACTGCTTATTCAAACAGTTGTTCTGCAAAAGTGTTTAGGAAAACTATTTTTGAAGTAGTTGGTTCTCTTATAATTTGCCCATTTTGTCAAAATCTTTTACTTATTAGTTTTAATTTTAATTAAAAACAACACTTTTTAATAGCATATATTATAAACATAATCTCAACAAGTTAAGAAAACACATGGATCAGAAGAAATGAATGCAAAAATCAGTTCAACAAAACACTTCCTTTTTAGGAAAAATAAAGTATGTGGTTTAAATTTATTGAAGCGGATGTCAGACTATGCGGATTGCAATTTTAAGCATGTGTTGTTGTCGGATTGTTAAGAATAATAATTTGATAAAGATTTTACTTTTAAATCTTACTTTATTGTCTTACTCTAAAAAAAATATTTGTTTGTGTGTTAGCCTTAGATACATGCAAAACAAAATAAACACTTCTATCGATCACTAGTAAACGTTGACCCATCCGTGATCTTTTTGAGAACGATGGAAAATAATGCGATACGTAATATTGACAAGACGTTTTTATTGTTTTCCACCCTTTACCAATTAGTTTGATGGTACATAATGATGAGGGTGACGTTTGTTGCTGTTGTGAATTAAAAGCAGACTCTTTGCTGAATGATATTACAGCGTAACGGAGGAGTGGTACAAAAACAAAAATGAAATGCATCTTTATAAAGGCACTGGACACTATTGGCATTTACTCAAAATAAATATTAGCACAAACCTTACTTAGCAATGAGTAATGGAAAGCCTTTGGTGGTATAAAACATTGTGAGAAACTGCTCCCTCTGAAGTGACGTAGTTTTCGAAAAAGAATTAATTTTCGACGAATTTGATTTTGAGACCTCAGATTTAGAATTTGAGGTCTCGAAAATCAAGCATCTGAAAGCACACAACTTCGTGTGACAAGGGTGTTTTTTCTTTAATCGTTACCTCGCAACTCCAACGACTAATCGAACTCAAATTTTTCACAGGTTTGTTATTTTATGCATTATATGGTGAGATACACCAACTGAGAAGACTGGTATTTGACAATTAACAATTGTGTCTAGTGTATTAACAAGAACAATAAATCTGGCCAAAAACAATGGCTTATTCCTCAAAATGCTGGCACTCATGACAACTGATATGAAATAAGGCAATTTGAAATGTAAACAAACACTCACCTTTATTATACATTTTTTTGCTAAACAAACATTTGTTTGCAGCTTATCGATATACACGCACCTGACGTTTAATGCATAATACAATACATTTTGTTGTCATGGACCGTGCAAGTTTTGCTCGTTTTCGAATGTTTTTGCACAATATATTGACTCGTATTACTATGTTTACCGCATTTTGTCTCATTATGTGTTTTTTGAGCTAAGCAAGGGCAATCGTGTGAATAAAATTAGTTTAAACTTTTTGGAATACGCCCTGAACTTGCATGGTCTGAATATCTTCTTAAGCATAACGATTTGAAAAGCCAAAGTGGTCAAACAATAAACCATTTCATTGATAAGGTGAACAAAACATTGTGTTTAAATTGCATTCCTTGGAGTCTTAATTGGACAAGCGCTAATATGTTGTTAATACATTGTAACTAAGGGTAATCCCTTAACAATTGACAAACCTAATAACCCAACACCTCTCATACTTCTTTTGTTGTCACATTGCATATTCAGACGTTAATCCCTCTGGCAAGGGATTAGGGTTTATTGAGCCCTTGTGCAGGAGCGTGACCTCTTGAGCGCTGGTATATTCATGATGTTATGCTATCCTTTTGAAAGTGTTCATTGAGTTTAAAGCCATCGGGATACTGGGGGTTACGGCGGGAATTGGTGGTCAGTTAAGGACGGCACTCTGTGTTAATTGATGTTTTTGAGTTAAGAAATGGCAATCATGCGAGTAAAATTAGTTTAATGATTATTTGAATACATTATTTGAATTATTTGTATAAAATTGTGTCTTAACTTGCACGGTCTGGATATCTACTTGAGTATAATGATTTGTATAGCTGAAGTTGTCAAACAATAAACCAAGGCATTGATAGAAGTGAACAAAAAAATGTGTCTTAACTGCATCAATTCGAGAATGTGTTTTGTTTATTATAATTATTATTATTATTATTATTATTAGGAAAGGCTAGAAATTGTACTTAAAACATTGTGTTTTACAACAACTAAAACACAATATGAGAAGTAAAACTGGATAAGGACATGCGTTTTAAAGAAAGGACTAAATAAATTTAGATTTCATTTATTTACCAACATCTTCCTACGTAATAGGGACTGGATAATCAGGGAAAGAGGAAACCAATATTAAAGTAAGAAAAAAAAAAAGGTTTTCACACCCCATTTTGCTAAATAAATCAATATAAATGTATGCTGCTTCATCTAGATTTAGAGTAGAGGTTTATGGTAAAAAATTACTCATGGACCTAGTTTCATAAAGTAACACGGAATGCTGTGTTGTACTATAGCGAGTGCTACTTCGTGAAAACGCAAAAAGACATTTTTTTTTTTCACGAAGTAGCACGTATCTTCTGTCGTGTCTAGTTTCATAAGTAATTGTGCAAACGAGCCAAAAAAAAAAAAAACAGATTAATTATTAAGTTCAAGCCATCAAGTAACTATTGAGAAATTTAAATGGAAATCCTTTGAAGGTTTGAAGGGAGGCGGGTTTCTAAAGAGTGTTCCACTTCAGAAGCCGTTTTCTCTGATGTTAAGTTTTGCTGGTATGGCATTGAGTGCTACTTCGTGAGACCGCTGACGAAATACGTTTTCCCCCCCACCCTACCCCCCCCCCCGTCAACAAATCTGAGCCTGTAAATGATCGATAATGTCTGCAATTTATCAAGGCTGAAAAAAAAATATATATTTATTTTAGAAACCCTTGCAGTAATATTTATTTGACGAGTGTCCTTTGTTTGTACTGCTATCATTAACTATGCAGAGTAGTCACCATCCTGATGACCACACATTCAAATCAAGACGGTCGATCGGACGACATATTATTTACCAATAAAAACAACACAGAACTTAACGAGTAGACACTGCACGATACCAGTTTTAACAAACAAGCAGCCCTAATTAATAAGAAGAAAAATACGCCATCAGATGGTCAGACATTCAAAGTCAGACAGTTGTGTGAACCGCAAAGTCAATACTTACAGTTGAACACTTTACTTAACAGGGGGCGTTACGATGAAGTTTGAATCTGGTGCATTTAAACTTCCCTTTTGAACCGAAATGAAATTAAGATATAATACTTGATTACGTTTTCGGTATTATTATTATTTCTTTTTTTCTGTTATATAATATATGTATATATATATATCAACTAATTAACCACAAGGGAAACTGACTGGGTACATTTTAAAAATATTTTTGGGATGAACAAAGAAAACTTGCCTAGAGCGGGATTTGAACCAACCACCTCCGGTTTAACGTGCCGGCGCTCTACCAACTGAGCTATCTAGCCCTATGTTGGTGGTCTCCCAATTTAGTCAATAGCTTTGTTCGGGGGGTACCTGTCAGAAGCCAATATATATATTGGATAACTAAAAACCTGTACCTGCTATATAAAAAGGGATGTTAAGAAGAAACAGCCACAATAATTATTTATAGATAATCAACATTTGGTTCAAATTTATGAAGCATTAATTTAAATTTTCGAACTGCTACTCTAAACATTTGTTGTTGTTGTTTTTCTTTACTTGATTTTGTTACTCTTAATTACATTTTCGTTACCAGAAAAACAACAACATCACTTGTTGAATGAGTTCCAACGTTAATTCATCCAATCCAAGACATATCATACAACACGTCGCTGTGAATGTTTAGCTAACTCTGCGCTCAAGTGGTTGCCGGCTATGCATACTCTAAATCGGCATGTTCCTCTAAAACGGCTTTTATAAAAGGAGAATATGAATAGCTATTTTTTAACATGTCTTGACATTTCATTGCCTTTCATTGAGCAATGTTATCAGTCGAACACAGTAATATACTATGGACCTTGCAAGTGTTGCGCGCGTTTTCTGATGTTTTAAAAACATTAACCATGTACTTTTAATCAAAACGTTGACACCAATTCTTGAACTGACTCCGCGGTAGTGCAGTTAAATACGAAACTTTAAGGAGAAGTCGCCCGAACTTCCGGTAAATCTGCTCCGTATACGTATAGGTCTAGCAAGGCCTGGCCCAAGGCCTGGCCCAAGGCCTGGTGTAACACTAACAGTATGTGGGAAAATTACTTCTTTATATGGCTGATAACTAATGTGCATTGTTATAGGCATAACATGGGAGGGGCGATAATTGTTTGAATCACTATGGTTGGAATGTCCCGTCAGGCATTTGGGCTGCTTTTGTAACGGGTTTCGTAGAGCGCACTATAAAACCAAAAGAATTTTATATTGTGGTTGAGATTTGCGTTGCGGGTGCTGAGGTGAGTACTGTTTGGGTGTGAACCAGCGGACAGCTAGGCCAGCGTTGAGGCTGTGTCGTGTCGACCCGTCTAGCACGGGTAGGGGTCCGGCGGGTGTTTTATAAGGCCCATCAGCAACGCAAATTCTCCCGGGAATCTCGGACCTAAGGATAAGCGGTGTCGAAGCCAAAGGCATTGTGAGTAACTTTTAAACTAATTGTACTGAGATTTAATAAAGCCATGGGTTATTCACTAAATGTCCCTTGTTCTAAAATGCATGCAGCCATTGACTATTGTTTGCCTAAAGAGTTGATTATTGTTTGCCTAAAAGGTTCATCGATAAACTTTCGTTGTAGAAGCATATTGTTGTCGTTTAATTGATCTTTTGGGTATGGCCATTGTGAAATTTGTGAAGGCGTAGCTTTACCGGGTTTAAATAGTGTTCATGCGTTTTGCACGTACGTACAACGTTCATTAAGCTCCTGGCCAATAAAAAGCTCTGCTTTGCTGACTCCGCCCAGAGATCCAGGAAGATCCAACACACTTTGACCATTGACGTGTATAGAGTTTAACAATGAGTCCAGTAGCTGATTGTTCAACTAATATAAAAGATGTACCTAAAGGATTAAGGTGTATTTTCAAACGATACCTGGTCTGTCAAATGTAATATAAAAGATGTATCTAAAGGATTTAGGTGTCTTTTCAAACGATACCTTTTCTGTACATATGAGATATAAAAGATGTACCTAAAGGATTTAGGTGTCTTTTCAAACGATACCTTGTCTGTACATATATGAGATATAAAAGATGTACCTAAAGGATTTAGGTGTCTTTTCAAACGATACCTTGTCTATTAAAATGTAACATAAAAGATGTAACTAAAGGATTGGGAGACACTAGTTTGCAATGATAATGTTGTCTGTAAGCGAACTGTTACTGGCTTTCACCAACAACACTATGGACACCGCATGGAGGAAGACCTACGAGCAATATGGATCACAATATCATGTTTTGGGATCGGACTCCTAATTAACAACCAACGTTCCGATTATGCACGGCAAAAACTGTACACGCTTGTAATGAACGAACGCTAGCGGGCGCTCTGTTTCTCTGTTTTCCGGATCTCACCATGTCCTGTGCTCACCAAGGTCTAGGACATTTGCAAATTGAAGGCGCGGCCAGACTATGCAAATAACTCGATTATTCATATCACGTGACGGGTTGAAGATGACTATTCAAACTAGACCGAGTCAAAGGTCAATGTGATCGGCGCGCTATTTTTAATGATCTTTGCTCAAAGAGTAATTCCGTGGTCATTATAGGCATGGAGCAATAAACTAGATTTATTGCTCCATGTTATAGGCCTATTAAAAGGAAAACAGTGAAATTTTAAGTATAGACTACCTATTCAGATTACGGATACGTGACGATTTGAAATCGTAAATAATGGTCAAAAATCGAACGTAAGATTAGCATTCAGAGAGTCCGTGTAACGGACGCTTGTATGGCCCCACGGCGTGGAGCAATCGGAACGTGAAATAAGCCTTGTGGAATATCACGTACCGCCCATGCCGTGTCTCGTGGGGGTTGGAGGTGTTAAATCCCGGGCGCTATGAACTCCCAGCTTGCGGGTGTCGACTCCGTTGTTTCTTATGATCGCAACGTTCCAATATGCTCCATTTTGATTCATGGCCCCCTAATTTCTTTTTGTTATGAGTTTCAGGTAATTTTGATGATGTCAAAACGTAGGAATATCGCATCTACCTCCTTGGTTATATCATGGTTATATTGACAGTGTTATTGTGTGAGAAGCTTAAAAAAATTATGAGAATTTTTTGTTAAAGGTTGAAATAAAAATAATGCTAAAACAAAATTCCCTCAAAGCATAATTTTGCCAAACAAAGTATTATTTTTTAATTCTGTGAATGAAGAGTTATTTTTGAGGTAATGATTAAACTGGGCAACTAGTGGAATTTATGACCTGACTATTCGCCTCAAATAACTGGGAGTTGAATAGCAGTAGTCGCCACCCGACAAGCAATAAAAATTCGCAATTTCTCATGAGTTGTTCCAAAAGATATTGTTACGACTACATTCCAAAAAATATTATATGGTTACGTTCCAAGCTGCGCAGCTACTCGGCTACGTTTACGTTCAAAGATACGCTTAGGTCTACATTCCTTCAAGTTACACTATAATATCAAAAGGTATGTTTTCAAGCCCGAGTCAAGCTACGCTTACATTCCAAGATACGCAGCTATGTTTACGTTCCAAGATACGCTTAGGTCTACGTTCCTTCAAGTTACACTACAATATCAAAAGGTACGCTTTCAAGCCCAAGTCAAGCTATGCTTACGTTCAAAGATACGCAGCTACGTTTACGTTCCAAGAGACGCTTAGGTCTACGTTCCTTCAAGTTACACTATAATATCAAAAGGTACGCTTTCAAGCCCGAGTCAAGCTATGCTTACGTTCAAAGATACGCAGCTACGTTTATGTTCCAAGATGCTACGCTTCAGTCCTAAGATATGCTTATGTTCCAAAAGATGTCAACGTTCCAAGCTACACAGCTACTCAGCTGCGCAGCTGCGCTTACAGATCTGCTTATGTTCCTTCAAGTTACGCTATAATATCAAAAGGTACGCTTTCAATCCCATGTCAAGTTACGCTTACGTTCCAAGATACGCAGCTACGAATTACGTTCCAAGATATGCTTACGCTCCAAAAGATACTGTTACGTTTTAAGCTACGCAGCTACTCAGCTACGCTTATACACTCCAAGATACGTTTAGGTTGCGCTACAATATCAAAAAGTACGCTTTCAATCCCGAGTCAAGCTATGCTTACGTTCCAAGATCTGCAGCTACGGTTACGTTTCAAAATACATTCTCACAAAGACGCTTTTGAATCCCTCAAGATTTCCTTCCCCCAAGATTAAAAAACTTTCACTGTGAATAACACTACAGGGCCCACCAGTTAATATCTGTTTGGCAGAAAATACTGTACAAAATTTCTTTACTGTCCCCAAAAATTTAGGTGGGCACTAGGCATAAGTCTACAACATTTCAAATTTAATTAAAAATTGGCTGGTAACCAGTTTCTGCTAAGCAATACTATTTTGTGCTAACTATAAGCAAATTGTTTAGCCAATACAGGCTTCATCAGTGTGGGCCCTGGCACGTCGGGAACATAACGCCACGATCGCATTTCAAGCTGCATCATGGCAATGCAGTAGTCTGGATCTGGATATTATACATAGAAAGGTTTGTGGTGGTACCACAAACCTTTCTTTATCGTATTTCCACCATGTGGCAAAGTTTCAAATCCTACTGATCTGGACATTATTATACTCCGATAAAAACATATACCCACACACACATGCAGAGTAGTATAGCAAAAGTCATGCAACGCATTACTGCATGCATTTACACTGCATGCACAACACTGATGAATTATTCATGAGCCAACCGCAACGCAGCCTCTGATTGGCTCCACCGGAAAGTCGGGGGAGATTTGCCGAAAAACAATAAAAAAGTTAATAACCGTCGTTGCAAATGTCCTAGACCTTGGTGAGCACAGGAAATCAGAGAAACAGAGCGCCCGCTAGCGTTCGTTCATTACAAGCGTGTACAGTTTTTGCCGTGCATAATCGGAACGTTGGTTGTGTGTGACCACGCAACACCAATGGTCTAGGAACGAGCACAGGACATGGTGAGATCCGGAAAACAGAGAAACAGAGCGCCCGCTAGCGTTCGTTCATTACAAGCGTGTACAGTTTTTGCCGTGCATAATCGGAACGTTGGTTGTGTGTGACCACGCAACACCAATGGTCTATGAACCTAGACTACTAATTAACCGACCCCTCCCCCAAAAAGAACAACTACTATTTTCGCTTAACCTTCCCATTGTTTACAATAACACTATATCAGAACAATTAGAGATGTGTCTTCTATAGATGATCAAGATAATGGATTGTCTTGAAAATAAACCAGAAACGTGTTAAACAAGTATACTTTATATATACATGTATAATGCAGCCATTCAACGGGTTCTCCAACGGGGTTCAAAGACTTTGCACCACTGCTGGTGGCTAAATTAGAGTCGTAACGACTGGGGATGTGGGTTTAGGATTGGAATACTCCTTTAGTATAAGAGTACAGTGTTAGCATTGTATTCTCGACGGCATTCCTTGCGAACCAAGCGGGTGAAAGAAACGAACAATGAAAAACCGGGGCTCGTTGTGGGATTTATAAGGATGTAGACAGTCGTAGAGGGAGGGGCTTGGGATGGATACTTCAAAGCAGACCTTTTTATTGGCCAGGAGCTTAATGAACGTTGTACGTACGTGCAAAACGCATGAACACTACTACAATTGTTTGTATGAAAGGGCTCCCTAATGTAACGTTTACAGGAGTTCCCGTGACGCTAAACCAAACTTGGTTTAAACGGTCTTCTGGGGCATGATCAACCTTCAGCGGGACGACTTATGTGGGGCTACCGATGGTGACAAGGGGACGGGGTCCACTCTTCTGAGCGAACTTATTCTCAAGACTCATTTAGCCATACTACAAAGTCTAAGTCGCCTTTCTGCTGTTTGTTTACTTATTTAGGGGAACTTTCATTGTATTAAAGTGTGGATGTAAACTTATTTACTTATGCATGAAATTCATATTGTACGGGTTGCACTAAGCTGTTGAGAATGTAAAGGTGCAAAACAGGAAGATTGTTAAAGCTAAATTATTGCGGGGGTACTTCTATTAAATTGTAGTTTCTTTATTATTTCTATTGTGGTGTCACTGTGTTCCATTCTTGTGTCTGGGTTTTATGTATGATATTAGTCTGAGTAGAGTGGCGCAAGGGTCCACTCTGCGACACCTGGCCCGGTGGTTCGATGCTAGCTTGGTGTGTTGCTGTCTTTCCGTCATGACAGCCTGTAAACTCAAAGTCGTGTGGAGATTTTTAACTAAAATGCACTTAAATAGCAAAACGTATATATACGAGACTTGCGCAAGGCCTATATTGTTTAGTTTTGGTATCGACTGTGGTCCACACAACCATCGCAACTTGAAGGTCTAGCTTACTTGATAATGATTATTTACCCTCACTATGAATGTTGAGTACCGACCAAGGGCCTAAATAATTACAAACACAATACTGCCAAGTGGGCGAAAGTGTTATTGATTCTAAATGCACTACCTACGTAACTAAACGAACTAGACCGAGAATAGAACAACCAATCAGAACCCGCCACAGTTGATGTTGCTGTTTTACGGTTTGGTCGCTCATTTTCATTTCACTGCTGAGAACACATGGAAGGGTGATGTCGATGAGTTGGGCTTACTGCAACACAATTGTCTGCAATCACAGAGTTCGTTTGAGTGGTTACATTGAATCAAATATTATTAACAGTCGTTTAACAGTCGTTTGACTTTTTTTACCATTTTCAAAATTCACGAACATTAGTTCGTTCAAATCTCACTGCTTTTGGTATTACGGTGATGCTGAGTTTACTGCATTCAAAAGGTGTATGCTACCATTGATTCAATTCGTTGGATTCATTACATTGAATCAAAGATTAACTGCCAGTGACTTTTGTACTGAGATTTATGACAATTGGGATTAAACAATAACGTTCACCATGCAAGTTTTTGTCAAGATTTTGTTTTCGATTTTGATGTTACAAATTTGTCAATGTGCAAAAGCAACAACGGTTCATGGAAACGTTCTACTTGGCTGAAAACCGTGCGTTACTGAGTAACGTATTTCAACGGAAGATTGTATCTTCACCCGTGATTTGAACCCAGTTTGTCGAAGTTGCGAGATAATAACGAAAAAAAAAAAAAAAAAACAATTGTCACACGAAGTTGTGTGTTTTCAGATGCTTTATTTCGAGACCTCAAATTTAAAATCTGAGGCCTCGAAATCAAAATTTGTGGAAAACTACTTCTCTCTAGAAAACTACTTTACTTCCGAGGGAGCCGTTTTTCACAATGTTTTGTATAACCAACCTCTCCCCATTACTCGTTACCAAGAAAGGTCTATGGTAGTATTTATTTTGAGTATTAACAATACCCACACAATGTTTATGTCTGTCCGTCTGTCAAGTCGTGTGGGTTTATGTGGTGCTAAACATACGGTGTGACGGGCAGTGTTTTTATCACCAGAGCACCAAAATCCGCCGCCCTGGGAAATGTGATGTGTAGAACCATGGAGGAATAAATATATAATTTATTCCTCCATGGTAAAACATTCCCTCCTCTAGACGATGTGGACTTGACCCAAGTCGGAAATCACGTTCAATTAGTTTGTGAGCATGTCTTGTTACCCTTGTATACGATGGGATTCGTCTTGGGACACATGGAAATGATCAATATGAAAAATGTATTTTCATAACACTTGGCATAACATGGATCTGCCATGGCCACTGGTCATAATTAGCTGAACATTTGTGGTTTCAAAGTTTGTCTAATAAGCTTAATATAACAGTATTTTTACATCAAAAGTTATCTGAAGAGGCTGTGTCCACGAAGGAGAAATTTAATATCAGAGTACAAAATCTAAGAAGCGTTTTAAATTAGAAAGTTTGTGCCCAAAACAATTCTCAGAATGTGTATTCGCTATAATAATTTTGCAAAAAAAGAGGTCCACATAGTGGAAGATACGGTGATTTCCTAGAGTCTTACGTTTAACATTTCCATTTGATAAATCAAGACGGCAGTAGAAGTGCGACAATCTGTCAACATTTCAGACTCCGTACGTGTATACCTATTGAATCACGACAACATAGACAGGTACAGTTTC